>NC_056743.1:1840469495-1840485665 GCF_019279795.1 Protopterus annectens | reverse complement strand
AATTATTTCACCTGCATTTCCTTTTAACAAGGCCAGCATACTGATACCCATTATGTCAATGTCGGTAAAGTGTCATACCAAAGAAAAAAGTCTAAAGTTGAATTTCGCTTATACAACCCTGACACCCAAAATATGTTGTAAGAAAATGGAAGACCTTACCATGACAATCATTTCACACAAAAAAGTGTTATGAACATTTAATTCAGCTAGACAGGCTTTTTACATCCTTAAAGGACAACCGCGCCCTCAGAATCAAAAAACATATTAATTTCATCATGGTTTGATGTTTTCCTCACATTTAACTGTACTCTAGAGATTAACTTTTACAGCTTTTTAGATATTTTAGATGCAATTTCTGACTCTGACCACAGAGGGTCTGGCAGCATTGAAAAAAATCCAGACTGTTTACTCTGTCTCAACCTATCCCAGAATGCATCATTTGTCTCCACAAAAGAATTGCATCAGATCTTGCCACTTTTTCCCTTAAATTTGCAGTGACTTCACTGACTTAACAGGCATTCCACTGCAGGTCTTCAAATCCACTACCCTATGGTTAAATTGTTATCACTTTTGTTGACAGCTGACAACATTAAGCATTGCAAATGCTACAGAACAGAAAATAAAAGCAAAAGTGCATTTTCTAGCTTTTTCTCCCCTTTCAAATGCTAAATTCTGCTTTCTTTTGTGAAGGCTGGAATCTAGCTCTTCAGAAATTTCCCTCCACTTCACACCTACCTTCCCCTAGCTGTCAAACAGCCAAAGGGTAATGGTGACCCGTTATCTGCATCATGATTGACAGCTAAGTCCACAGCAGGTGACCAGAACCAATGTATTGTTTGCTACTGCCTTTTCCTTTCCCGCCAACCTTACAGTGGGGAGACTTTTTTGTTGCACTACACTCCTGTCAAATTTAAAACCAAGCAAAATAGCACTGGCAATAGTTTCCCCTGCTTTGCCAAAGCATCAGTCTGCCACTTATTTTTACCTTCCTGTTTAAATAGCTAACAGATGATACACCATAAACAAAATAATTTCAGACCTGCATGACAGCACCCACATGCTTTTGAGTCAATATTAAAAAACTTATGGTAATGCATACCAGTTGTAATTTGTTGCACACTTTAATTCTGTGCAGAACATACGTCTTATCAGCCAGCAATAACATGCTGTTACTGTCACAGCATGTTCACTTACAAATTATCCTCTTTTTTGTAGCCGTTACTGTGCTTCATCAGTAGGAACTCTTTGTAATAGTGAGATTAGTCAACCTTATTTGAACTCAGACTTCACAGTTCCAGCAATGGTCAACTACATATACTGCACCATATGTTTGTTTACTCAGAAATTTCACCACTTAGTATGCATGGTCTTACTACATTTTTTGCTTTACAGTATCTCAATTTACAGAAGTCTAAAGCATCTATCCATTTATCTCCATAAAAATATAACCCTGTTATACATTAAGACTGCAGTGTAATGAAGATCACATCACCCTATGGAAACAGTTTATTTTAATGGACCTTACAAATCTCTATAGCAATCATATACCATTTAAGGTCAAATCGATACCTTGGTTCAAATTGATATCCCTGTCTTGCAGTATTTGTTGACTGTACCCTGCCATGAGTACTGTTACAATGTGGTGAGAGAAAGAGCCAAAGGAAATGCATGAAATTCTCCAATGCAAAAAAATACATGTGTTCAGTGTTCCCAATATTGCATGCATGTACACATCCATATATATCACAGCCTGGGAGGAGAAAATCATCCTCACTGAAGACACCATTGACAGTGTTTCCAGTTTGGATAATGGGCAAAATAAGCTATATCCTATCTATCCAGAGAGGCATGTAATCACAGTACAAAGAAGAGGAAATTAGATGTGACTCACCTCCCTCCCTCACTCACACACTCCCTCCACACCTCCACTACACACACACTCCACTCCACACACACACACACACTCCCTCCCACTTTTACACACTCCCTCCCACACTCCTCACACACACCTACACACACACACACACACACACACACACACACACTCCTCCTCCCACACACACACACACACACACACACACACACACACACACACACACACACACACACACACACACTCCTCCCTCCCGACACACACACACACACACACACTCCTCCCTCCCTCCCTCTTACACACACACACACACTCCTGCCTCCCTCCCTCTTGCGCACACACACACACACACTCCACCTCCACACACACACACACACCTCCCTCACACTCCACTCACACACACACACACCTCCCACTCCTGCCACACACCTCCCTCCACACACCCTCCACTCCCTCCACACACACACACACACTCCACCACACACCTCCTCACACACACTCACTCCACCTCCACACACACACACACACCTCCTCCTCACCACACACACACACCCTCACACACACTACACACACATCTCCACTCCACCTCACACACTCCTCCACTCCACACACACACACACACACACACACACACACACACACACACACACACTCCTCCACACTCTCCACACACACCTACACTCCTCCACACACACACACACACACACACACACACACACACACACACACACACACACACACACACCTACACTCCTCCACACACACACACACACACACTCCTCCACACACACACACACACACACACACACACACACACACACAACACACTCCACACCTCACACTCCACCCCACACACACACACACACACACACAGGCTCACAAAAAACACAGACTCCACACACACACACACACACACACACACACACACACACACACACACACACACACACACACACTCCACACACACACACAGACTCACAAAAAGCCTGTAGACCACACAACCTCATCAGGCCCATAATCGAGTACAATGCCCTTTTGGGATGTACCTTACCAAACACCTGCAGCAACTGGAAAGGAGCCTCACCAAAGAGGATCAAAGGGCTCAAACAGATACCATATACTGCCGGTTAAAGGAAACTCCAGCTCTACTCAGTGGCATACGCCTGCTCAGAAGCGACCGCCTGTGCCCTGGCGTATAAAGCCATGTCAACTTCCGGAATTCAGGGACATGCTGCCTCAAAAAATCCAAATCCCATCCCGGGCTACATGCTCGAGAGACTTGAACCTCAGCACTGAAATGAATAGGACATGCTGGAGAGATAGATTCATAACCCAGAGGCTCCCTTCACTCTGGAATAAAATCCCAGTCCAGGTTAGGCAGAGTCCCTCATTGACTCTCTTCAAGAGGAATCTTGATGAGTGGATGGGAGATCATAGGTTTACCCCGGGTATCACTTTTGTGTCACTGTTAGACAGAGGTGCACAGTATACTAACCTCAAAAAAGGGCATAGCAAAATTAATTTAAAATGGGTGGTGAAAGCCAAACATACTCTGGCTAGGCTTATAAATGCCCTAGGGCAGATAGCCTAGTATGAACCTATGAACAATGTGCAAAAGTGACAATTCTCACAGCACTATTGTGAAAAGCCTCTGTACGTCTTCAAGGTAGCCAGCATCACAGAGGTCCACTCACGCCACAATACTTCCATCTACAGTCTGATCCACTCCCATCACCACTAGCATTACACCCCTGCATCTACAGCCTGATCCACTCACATCACCACTATTATTACACCCCTGCATCTAACAGGCTTCCAGATACATGCGATGCTTGCCCAGCAAATTACTCTACATGCCGACATTTATTCACAGAGGACCAGTCCTTACTAGACACACTGTATATGCTCCAGCTGCCGAAAAATAAAAAGGAATCATACACAACTTCATACCACTCCAACATTCACACAACCCCTACTGCAAATCAGGGCTAATACAAGACATTCCACAAGAGTAGTGGTCTCTTGGTCTACATCTGCACGGCATGACAGATCTTACACAAGAACCTATGCCAATCGATTGACCTTTGTTATTTTAATTAATTCTAACAGCACACATACAAGTCACTATTTCAGAAAGATATAGTATCACTTTTTTTTTGTACACAATTTGTTCATATACGATTTTTATAGCCAGGAAATGTGCCTGTGTGCAGTGCACTGCACCCACCCACTTCACCCACTCAGTCACCAACACATACTCACTGGACTCACCCACCCTCAGTCACTCACTGGACTCTCCCACCCTCAGTCAGCATCGGTCACTCTCATTCACTCACCAGTCACTCACTCGAGTCAGGTCATTGTAAAATCTCCTGGTTCACCAGTTTCAGAACTTCACAGCACAATAAATACCGAAAGAGCCAACATTTCACCCTTGCTTGCAGTCTCGCACACACACACTTGCCCCCTTGCTTGCAGTCACACACACACACACTTTCCCCCTAGCTTGCAGTCTCACACACACACACACACACACACACACACACACACACACACACACACACACACACACACACACACACACACTTGCCCCCAGTCACACACACACACTTGACTACTTGCTTGCAGTCTTACACACACACACACTTGCCCCCTTCCTTGCAGTCACACACACACTTGCCCCCTTGCTTGCAGTCACACACACATACCCCCTTGCTTGCAGTCACACACACGACCCCTTGCTTGCAGTCACACACACACACACACACACACACACTTGCACCCTTGATTGCAGTCACTCATACAAACACTTGCACCCTTGCTTGCAGTCACACACACACAATTGCATCCTTGCTTGCAGTCACACACACACACACACACACACACACACACACTTGCACCCTTGCGGTCACACACACACACCTACACCCTTGCTTGCAGTAACACACTTGGACCCTTGCTTGCAGTCTGAAACGCACACTTTGAACTTTATTGCAATCAGAATCTGGACTTTGAAACAGCAACGAAACCGACTTTCGAAGATAATACATGTAGCCATTGGCAGTGTAAACGTAAATTTAGGTTTGTGCTATTTTGAAATCACAGCTGTGTTTAACAGGAATAAATGACAAGTTATTGAATACACCTCTATACTGTATACATTTACATTCCTTGTAATATGGAGTCCAGTTGTACTGTGTGCTTTAAAATTACTGTTGTGAATGTTTTTGCTGAAAGCAGTGAAACTAAATGCATGCACCAATAATGGCAATGCAGCCCAGTTCTGAATTCCATCACAAGTAGAGTCAGACTACTAATATAGATGAACAGCCACAGAGAACCGGCATCCCACTCCTTAGGGGCTTCCCTACTTACATAAATCATGCCTACGCTCACTAAATGGTAAAAAGTGCATATATAAAAAACAGAACTGCATAGACTTCACATAATTAAAATAAATTCTCTGTAGTTCCCTCACAAAAATAAAGATTTTAATAAAGTTCAAATATTCAGCAACTAGACGGCTGTCCAGACAGACAGACAAGAAACACACATTTTATATATATATATATATATATATATATATATATATATATATATATAGTGCTTGTACAATGCAGTCCAGTTTTAATTTTGTTGAAAACTTTCCTGAAAACTTTGAAACAAAATGCATGCACCAATAAAGACAATAGTGCCCAATTTGTAACATTTCCATCACAAGACTAGTCAAAATCATGTCTAAGAAAAACAGGCAGCCCTAAACTCAAACCACTTCTCCTTGTACTCCAGTTCTAATTATACTTATATTCAGCTTTATTAAACTACCAAGTAACCAAACCAAGTAACGTGCTGAAACTCGCAATCTCTGTGATACCCCCACTTGTAGAAAAGTTGCTTATCCAAAGAAAAAAAATCTGCCTGTCAACAACTATCTACTTGTTTCAAGGGGAAAACAATCACAGTAAGAAATGAAAAGCAAACAGGAAACAAGCTCAACCTCAGAAGGAATGGCACCGCCGGAGCAATAATACGTCCTTTATTAAAACCATAGCACGTAAACAAAAATTATAGCAGCATACAGAGAAATAAAACTAGTATTAGAATTAAGCGCTTTCATCCACCATCATGTGGACTTCATCAGATTCAATTAATCAATAAACACACCACAATATATACACATTTTGGCACCAATTCACAATAAAGTTTTAAAAGGCAAGTGCTGTACATATAATGAAATATATAATAAACTATTAAAAATCCTAGTAAAACACTACATTCTATAAGCTTCCTACTATTTACTATATGTGCTTAGTGTCTACAATATAAAATTGTGTTACTACCCTTCATTATTATGTACATTTTATTTCATGTAGAGGATATCGGCACACAAACATGGCCCACAGCATACACAACAAAACAAGGGCATGTAAACATGATACTTGCCCGATGAGAGAAACGTCAGTGCAGTCCAACTCCTCTAACCTTTAAAATGGTTGCATGAAACACTAACGTGCAGCAGAAAAAAAATATATATATAAACGAGCAGTGGCACACACAGATGCGAAATAAGCATTAATAACATGCTAAAATTAGAAAAACAAACGAGCAGCAGTAGTGATAAATATACAAGCTATCACTATAAACCAACACTTGCATAAAAAAAAAAAAAAAAAGAAAAGACTGCTCATTCTGAGTATCAGTAACGAAGATAAATGCAGATAATACCAAGCCGAATTCGGCATGCAGCATGGGACCTGACTAAAACAGAAGGCATTCACACATGGGAACACAATGACTAGATAATTAACCGAGAACCAGCAGTAACAAATAAAATGTATAACCATAATACAATAATAATATACAAAATACATATAATTATATATAAGCAACAAGCAAATACAACAGAAGGCTAATCTAGATAGTTGGCAGCAGCATATACTACTGAACCATGTGGCAAACAGAAGCATAAACTATATCAGGCAGCACAAAATAGGGCTAGAAGTGCATTCAAACAGGGGCACAATGGCAGAATTACATTTTTAATTCACTAGGAAGACTTATCCTACCAATGAAGCAAAAAATGCAGAAGACAATGCAGGCAATCCAAACTTTTCAGCAGTCCCTCAAACAAATGCAGTCGACAGGATACACGAACAATGAAAAGGAGTTCCACACACCACATAGGTTTTATTAGGCTGAGTGGGCTGGGTAAGGCAGGTCTGACATCACAATGTGGGAGGAACACTGGCTCTTCTATACAGCATGCAAATCAGGCGGGGATTACATCACTTTGGGGAAGGAAACATCCCGATAGCAAGAGCAGATGGCAGATGTGACATCATAATTAAAGAGCCAGCGACAGGTTTTTCAAGTTGGTTTGCAAAGTGAAACAAAAACAGTATAGAAAGCTAGGAAGCAGAACAGGGAAAACAGTTGAGTGGGTTATTTTTTAAAGCTGCAAGGGTGATTTTTTTTAAGCTTTATCAAAGAACAGGGACTGGAAGAGTCAGCAGGTTGGGGAATCTGCTTTAATATCCTGTTGTTTTCCTTTAATTCCGGGTTGGACATGGCTTTATACGTCAGGCACAGGTCGCCTCTGAGCAGGCGGTATGCCACTGAGTAGAGCTGGAGTTTCTTTAACCGGGCAGTATATGGTATCTGTTTGAGCCCTTTGATCCTCTTGGTGAGGTCTTTCCAGTTGCTGCAGGTGTTTGGTAAGGTACATCCCAAAAGGGGCATTGTACTCGATTATGGGCCTGATGAGGTTGTGTGTGGAGTCTGTGTGTTTTTGTGGAGTCTGTGTGTGTGTGTGTGTGTGTGTGTGTGTGTGTGTGTGTGTGTGTGTGTGTGTGTGTGTGTGTGTGTGTGTGTAGTCTCTGTGTGTGTGTGTGTGTGTGTGTGTGTGTGTGTGTGTGTGTGTGTGTGTGTGTGTGTGTGGAGTGTGTGTGTGTGTGTGTGTGTGTGTGTGTGTGTGTGTGGAGTGGAGTGTGTGTGGAGTGGAGTGTGTGTGTGTGTGTGTGTGTGTGTGTGTGTGTGTGTGTGTGTGTGTGTGTGTGTGTGTGTGTGTGTGTGGAGTGGAGTGTGTGTGGAGTGGAGTGTGTGTGGAGTGGAGTGTGTGTGTGTGTGTGTGTGTGTGTGTGTGTGTGTGTGTGTGTGTGTGTGTGTGTGTGTGTGTGTGCGTGTGGTGGGAGTGGAGGAGTGTGTGTGTGTGTGTGTGTGTGTGTGTGTGTGTGTGTGGAGTGGAGTGTGTGTGTGTGGAGTGTGTGTGGAGTGGAGTGTGGAGTCTCACCTAATTTCCTCTTGTACTGTGATTACATGCCTTCTGATAGATAGATATAGCTTACTTTGCCCATTATCCAAACTGAAACACTGTCAATGGTGTCTTCAGTGAGGATGATTTCTCCTCCAGGCTGTGATATATATGGATGTGTACATGCATGCAATATTGGGAACACTGAGCACATGTATTTCTTTTGCATTGGAGAATTCTCATGCATTTCCTTTGGCTCTTCTCTCCCACATTGTAACAGTACTCATGGCAGGGCACAGTCAAAATACTGCAAGACAGGGATATCAATTTGAACCAAGGTATCGACCTGACCTTAAATGGTATATGATTGCTATAGATTTGTAAGGTCCATTAAAATAAACTGTTTCATAGGTGATGGATCTTCATTACGCTGCAGTCTTAATGTATACAGGGGTTATATTTATGGAGATAAATGGATAGAGCGCAGACTTTGTAAATTGAGATACTGTAAAGCAAAAAATGTAGTAAGACCATGCATACTAAGCGGTGAAATTCTGAGTAAACAAATATATGGTGCAGTATATGTAGTTGACCATTGCTGGAACTGTGAAGTCCAGCCAAATAAGTTCACTAATCTCACTATTAAGAAGAGCCCTACTGATGAAGTACAGTAACGGCTACAAAAAAGAGGATAATTTTGCAGTGAACATGCCAGATAGTAACAGCATGTTATTGCATAAGAGCGTCTAATTAAAGTGCAACAAATTACAACTGGTATGCATTACCATAAGTTTTTTTTTAATATTGACTCAAAGCATGTGGGTGCTGTCATGCAGGTCTGAAATTATTTGTTTATGGTGTATCATCTGTTAGCTATTTAAACAGGAAGGGAAAATAAGTGGCAGACTGATGCTTTGCAAAGCAGGGAACTATTGCCAGTGCTATGTTGCTTGGTTTTAAATTTGACAGGAGTAGTGCAACAAAAAAAGTCTCCCACTGTAAGGAGGAAAAGGCAGAGTAGCAAACAATACATTGGTCTGGTCACCTGCTGTGACGAGCTGTCAATCACATGCAGATAATGGGTCAAATTACCCTTGGCTGTTTGACAATAGGAAGGTAGGTGTGAAGTGGGAGGAAATTCCTTGAAGAGCTAGATTCCAGCCTTCACAAAAGAAAGCAATTTAGCATTTGAAAGGAGAAAAAGCTAGAAAATGCACTTTTATTTTCTGTTCTGTAGCATTTGCAATGCTTGTGTTTCAAGTTGTCATTGAAAAAGGATAACAATTTAACCAAAAGTAGTGGATTTGAAGACTGCAGTGAATGCCTGTTAAGTCAGTGAAGTCACTGCAACTTAAGGGAAAAAGTGGCAGATCTGATGCAATTTTTGGGAGTCAAATGATGCATTCTGGGATAGTTGAGACAGAGTAAAAAGTCTGATTTTTTTCAATATGCCAGACCCCATGTGGTCAGAGTCAGAAATTGCATCTAAAAATATCTAAAAAGCTCAAAATAGTCTCAGAGTGCTGTTAAAATGTAGGAAACATCAAACCATGATGAAATTAATATGTTTTTTGATTCTGAGGGCGCGGTTGTCCTTTAAGGGACATGCTGCACCTCAAAAAATCCAAATCCCATCGAGCTACATGCTCGAGAGACTTGAACCTCAGCACTGAAATGAATAGGACATGCTGGAGGGATAGATTCATAACCCAGAGGCTCCCTTCACTCTGGAATAAAATCCCAGTCCAGGTTAGGCAGAGTCCCTCATTGACTCTCTTCAAGAGGAATCTTGATGAGTGGATGGGAGATCATAGGTTTACCCCGGGTATCACTTTTGTGTCACTGTTAGACAGAGGTGCACAGTATACTAACCTCGAAAAAGGGCATAGCAAAATTAATTTAAAATGGGTGGCGAAAGCCAAACATACTCTGGCTAGGCTTATAAATGCCCTAGGGCAGATAGCCTAGTATGAACCTATGAACAATGTGCAAAAGTGACAATTCCCACAGCACTATTGTGAAAAGCCTCTGTACCTCGTCAAGGTAGCCAGCATCACAGAGGTCCACTCACGCCACAATACTTCCATCTACAGCCTGATCCACTCCCATCACCACTAGCATTACACCCCTGCATCTACAGCCTGATCCACTCACATCACCACTATCATTACACCCCTGCATCTAACAGGCTTCCAGATACATGCGATGCTTGCCCAGAAAATTACTCTACATGCCGATATTTATTCACAGAGGACCAGTCCTTACTAGACACACTGTATATGCTCCAGCTGCCGAAAAATAAAAAGGAATCATACACAACTTCATACCACTCCAACATTCACACAACCCCTACTGCAAATCAGGGCTAATACAAGACATTCCACAAGAGTAGTGGTCTCTTGGTCTACATCTGCACGGCATGACAGATCTTACACAAGAACCTATGCCAATCGATTGACCTTTGTTATTTTAATTAATTCTAACAGCACACATACAAGTCACTCTTTCAGAAAGATATAGTATCACTTTTTTTTTGTACACAATTTGTTCATATACGATTTTTATAGCCAGGAAATGTGCCTGTGTGCAGTACACTGCACCCACCCACTTCACCCACTCAGTCACCAACACATACTCACTGGACTCACCCACCCTCAGTCACTCACTGGACTCTCCCACCCTCAGTCAGCATCGGTCACTCTCATTCACTCACCAGTCACTCACTCGAGTCAGCTCATTGTAAAATCTCCTGGTTCAGCAGTTTCAGAACTTCACAGCACAATAAATACCGAAAGAGCCAACATTTCACCCTTGCTTGCAGTCTCGCACACACACACACTTGCCCCCTTGCTTGCAGTCACACACACACAGACTTGCCCCCTTACTTGCAGTCACACACACACACACACACACACACACACACACACACACACACACACACACACACACACACACACACACAGACTTGCCCCCTTGCTTGCAGTCACACACACACACTTGCCCCCCTGCTTGCAGTCACACACACACACACTTGCCCCTTGCTTGCAGTCACACACACACACCCCTTGCCAGCGCAGTCACACACACACACCTGCCCTCTTGCTTGCTGTCACACACACACACACACACCCTTGATTGCAGTCACTCATACAAACACTTGCACCCTTGCTTGCAGTCACACACACACAATTGCATCCTTGCTTGCAGTCACACTCACACACTTGCACCCTTGCTTGCAGTCACACACACACACCTACACCCTTGCTTGCAGTAACACACTTGGACCCTTGCTTGCAGTCTGAAACGCACACTTTGAACTTTATTGCAATCAGAATCTGGACTTTGAAACAGCAACAAAACCGACTTTCGAAGATAATACATGTAGCCATTGGCAGTGTAAACGTAAATTTAGGTTTGTGCTATTTTGAAATCACAGCTGTGTTTAACAGGAATAAATGACAAGTTATTGAATACACCTCTGTACTGTATACATTTACATTCCTTGTAATATGGAGTCCAGTTGTACTGTGTGCTTTAAAATTACTGTTGTGAATGTTTTTGCTGAAAGCAGTGAAACTAAATGCATGCACCAATAATGGCAATGCAGCCCAGTTCTGAATTCCATCACAAGTAGAGTCAGACTACTAATATAGATGAACAGCCACAGAGAACCGGCATGCATCCCACTCCTTAGGGGCTTCCCTACTTACATAAATCATGCCTACGCTCACTAAATGGTAAAAAGTGCATATATAAAAACAGACTGCATAGACTTCACATAATTAAAATAAATTCTCTGTAGTTCCCTCACAAAAATAAAGATTTTAATAAAGTTCAAATATTCAGCAACTAGACGGCTGTCCAGACAGACAGACAAGAAACACACATTTTATATATATATATATATATATAGTGCTTGTACAATGCAGTCCAGTTTTAATTTTATTGAAAACTTTCCTGAAAACTTTGAAACAAAATGCATGCACCAATAAAGACAATAGTGCCCAATTTGTAACATTTCCATCACAAGACTAGTCAAAATCATGTCTAAGAAAAACAGGCAGCCCTAAACTCAAACCACTTCTCCTTGTACTCCAGTTCTAATTATACTTATATTCAGCTTTATTAAACTACCAAGTAACCAAACCAAGTAACGTGCTGAAACTCGCAATCTCTGTGATACCCCCACTTGTAGAAAAGTTGCTTATCCAAAAAAAAAAAAAATCTGCTGCCTGTCATCAACTATCTACTTGTTTCAAGGGGAAAACAATCACAGTAAGAAATGAAAAGCAAACAGGAAACAAGCTCAACCTCAGAAGGAATGGCCCCTCTGGAGCAATAATACGTCCTTTATTAAAACCATAGCACGTAAACAAAAATTATAGCCGCATACAGAGAAATAAAACCAGTATTAGAATTAAGCGCTTTCATCCACCATCATGTGGACTTCATCAGATTCAATTAATCAATAAACACACCACAATATATACACATTTTGGCACCAATTCACAATAAAGTTTTAAAAGGCAAGTGCTGTACATATAATGAAATATATAATAAACTATTAAAAATCCTAGTAAAACACTACATTCTATAAGCTTCCTACTATTTAATATATGTGCTTAGTGTCTACAATATAAAATTGTGTTACTACCCTTCATTATTATGTACATTTTATTTCATGTAGAGGATATCGGCACACAAACATGGCCCACAGCATACACAACAAAACAAGGGCATGTAAACATGATACTTGCCGACGAGAGAACGTCACAATTGCAGTCCAACTCCCTCTAACCTTTAAAATGGCTGCATGAAACACTAACGTGCAGCAGAAAAAAAAATATATATATATAAACGAGCACAGCACACACAGATGCCGAAATAAGCATTAATAACATGCTAAAATTAGAAAAAACAAACGAGCAGCAGTAGTGATAAATATACAAGCTATCACTATAAACCAACACTTGCATAAAAAAAAAAAAAGAAAAGACTGCTCATTCTGAGTATCAGTAACAAAGATAAATGCAAATAATACCAAGCCGAATTCAGCATGCAGCATGGGACCTGACTAAAACAGAAGGCAGCATTCACACATGGGAACACAATGACTAGATAATTAACCGAGAACCAGCAGTAACAAATAAAATGTATAACCATAATACAATAATAATATACAAAATACATATAATTATATATAAGCAACAAGCAAATACAACAGAAGGCTAATCTAGATAGTTGGCAGCAGCATATACTACTGAACCATGTGGCAAACAGAAGCATAAACTATATCAGGCAGCACAAAATAGGGCTAGAAGTGCACATTCAAACAGGGGCTGTGTGTAGAATTACATTTAATTCACTAGGAAGACTTATCCAACCAATGGCGCAAAAAATGCAGAGAAGACAATGCAGGCAATCAAACTTTTCAGCAGTCCCTCAAACAAATGCGGTCGACAGGATACGCATTGTGAAAAGGAGTTCACACACCACATAGGTTTATTAGGCTGAGTGGGCTGGGTGAGCCGTCCTGACATCACAATGTGGGAGGAACAGTGGCTCTTCTATACAGCATGCAAATCAGGTGGGGATTACATCACTTTGGGGAGGAAACATCCCGATAGCTGAAGCAAGAGCAGATGGCAGATGTGACATCATAATTTCAGAGCCAGCTACAGGTTTTTTCAAGTTGGTTTGCAAAGTGAAACAAAAACAGTATAGAAAGCTAGGAAGCAGAACAGGGAAAACAATTGAGTGGGTTATTTTTTAAAGCTGCAAGGGTGATTTTTTTTAAGCTTTATCAAAGAACAGGGACTGGAAGAGTCAGCAGGTTGGGGAATCTGCTTTAATATCCTGTTGTTTTCCTTTAAATGGTATATGATTGCTATAGATTTGTAAGGTCCATTAAAATAAACTGTTTCATAGGTGATGGATCTTCATTACGCTGCAGTCTTAATGTATATAGGGGTTATATTTATGGAGATAAATGGATAGAGCGCAGACTTTGTAAATTGAGATACTGTAAAGCAAAAAATGTAGTAAGACCATGCATACTAAGCGGTGAAATTCTGAGTAAACAAATATATGGTGCAGTATATGTAGTTGACCATTGCTGGAACTGTGAAGTCCAGCCAAATAAGTTGACTAATCTCACTATTAAGAAGAGCCCTACTGATGAAGTACAGTATTTGCGGCTACAAAAGGGATAATTTTGCAGTGAACATGCGTGAGCAGTAACAGCATGTTGTGCATAAAGGCGATGTCTGGCACAATTAAAGTGCAACAAATTACAACTGGTATGCATTACCATAAGTTTTTTTTTAATATTGACTCAAAGCATGTGGGTGCTGTCATGCAGGTCTGAAATTATTTGTTTATAGTGTATCATCTGTTAGCTATTTAAACAGGAAGGGAAAATAAGTGGCAGACTGATGCTTTGCAAAGCAGGGAACTATTGCCAGTGCTATGTTGCTTGGTTTTAAATTTGACAGGAGTAGTGCAACAAAAAAGTCTCCCACTGTAAGGAGGAAAAGGCAGAGTAGCAAACAATACATTGGTCTGGTCACCTGCTGTGACGAGCTGTCCATCACATGCAGATAATGGGTCAAATTACCGTTGGCTGTTTGACAGCTAGGGAAGGTAGGTGTGAAGTGGGAGGGGAAATTCCTTGAAGAGCTAGATTCCAGCCTTCACAAAAGAAAGCAATTTAGCATTTGAAAGGAGAAAAAGCTACAAAATGCACTTTTGTTTTCTGTTCTGTAGCATTTGCAATGCTTGTGTTTCAAGTTGTCATTGAAAAAGGATAACAATTTAACCAAAAGTAGTGGATTTGAAGACTGCAGTGAATGCCTGTTAAGTCAGTGAAGTCACTGCAACTTAAGGGAAAAAGTGGCAGATCTGATGCAATTTTTGGGAGACAAATGATGCATTCTGGGATAGTTGAGACAGAGTAAACAGTCTGATTTTTTTCAATATGACAGACCCCATGTGGTCAGAGTCAGAAATTGCATCTAAAAATATCTAAAAAGCTCAAAATAGTCTCAGAGTGCTGTTAAAATGTAGGAAACATCAAACCATGATGAAATTAATATGTTTTTTGATTCGGGGGGCGCGGTTGTCCTTTAAGATCAGGAGCAATATGTGCCCTCAGCCTAAGTTGCCATTTGAGTTCTTTAATAAAATATTTTTATAATCTCCCCCTCTAACATTATCTCTAACAACTTCAATGATGCCGAATTTGTAACCAGAAAAAGAAGCACATATCTCAGAATGAAGTGCACTGCTTTCCTTAGCTGTCCTAATATCATATGTGTGTTCATATATTCTGTCTCAAGTGCCCTCTCAGTTTTTCCTACATAAAATGCAAGGCAACCACCACATATCGCCAAATAAACCAACATCCTGGTTCTGCAGTTGCCCTTGCAGAATCTCACAAAACTATTGAGCCCATTCTTTAATCTGATATGTGCATCACTGATGATGTAAGAACATTGGCTACAACTGCCACAAGGAAAAGTATTCTTATTAAAATATCTTGCATTGTTGTCAATCTGTTCAAAAACTTTTTTAAAATTCCTTCCTGTCCTAAAGGTAAATATAGGTTTGGGTCCAACTGCCTCGAAAAGGTCTTTATTACTTTTCAACATGCACCAATTGGAACTAATAATATTGGTAAAAGTATCTGAAAATGTGGTGAACTCTGTAACACAGGACCCCCTAAAATCTTTCCCATCTCTACACCGAGACCCTGAAACTACAAAGGGCTGACCTAACGGGCTTATATCTTTTGCCCCATTCACCATAAACCTCGGCCAATATGTCACAAACCATATCTAAAGGATAATTCCTTTCAATAAACTTGCTACCCAGAAAAAGAAATTCATTCTTCAAATCACCACACCACCAGACTGAGGTCTTCCCATTGTTTTCTTGTAAATTCATTTTCTCTCTCTTACCAATCTTTTCTAGTCTCCTCCTCTGATTCTTACAGCTATCAGCCCTGCTAATTGTACCTTTAACAGCTCCTTCTCTTCTAGATTCTACT
>NC_056743.1:1840452544-1840468995 GCF_019279795.1 Protopterus annectens | reverse complement strand
AGTGTATATCATTAAAACAGTCTACAATAAGGTCCGCAGTTAACTGACAGGTAACTGGGTGACACCTGCGTCATCAGTTACAACCGGAAAATATCTATTATGCAGAAACGTATCGGTGTTGTAGCATACATTAATACACTGTGGAGTAGTGAAGCTCTCCCCTATTCCCAATACTGAGTTAGTAAAGATAGAGTAGCAGGGTTGTGGGAGGTGTAGTCAGGCAAGCCACCAGGCAAAAAGTACAGTTGTGTGCACTTATCATAAATGTGGATGTTAGAGTGTATTCACTGTTAAAGTCATTACATTTGGGTTATCTGCTTGCAGGTAGCTCTCAGTCGGCCTGATTAACAAATTCTTGGGTCGGTTGCTGTCCCTTCCACCATGACGTCAGGTCGTCAGGGGTATAAAGCATACAGCCGATGCCATTACATCAGTTTTTCTTGCCCCAGATGTCAGGTACCCCCCTAATGGGAAGCAATTAAATATAAAAGTACAAAGATATACCTCCAACAAAAGAGCAAATACACAAAAAAGGCTTTTAAGCATAGTAAAGGAAAGTAGAGGTATAGCCAAAAGACGTTAGGAGGCTGGACGGAGGGTGGGTAACCAGGACTGCAACAGTGAATACACTCGAACATCTACATTTATGGTAAGTGTACACAACTGTACTATGTTCTTCATGTTTCACTGTTGCAGTCATTACATTTGGGTAGATTTCCAATGCTATGGTTGGGAGGAGGAATTTAGAAAGCATTAGGGCCAGCTATAAGGCCTTGAGAGACTGCAGTGGCAAAGCCAGCTCTGGATTTACAGAAAATTGATAATGCTAGGTGAAAGTATGTACAGAACTCCAGATAGCAGCTTCTCGGATGTCCCTGGTAGGGACGCCTCTGAGAAAGGCTGCAGAGGTAGATGCAGCCCTGGTGGAGTGAGGTCTGATCCCCTGGGGGATAGGTTTTCCATGGTGCTTATAGCAGAAATTAATGCAATGGCTTATCCATTTAGAAATGGTTTGCTTTGAAATAGCCTTCCCCTCTGCCCCTGCAGCAAATGCCACCAGCAGTTGTTCAGATTTCCTTTGAGGTTTAGTCCTGTCCAAGTAGAATCTAAGTTGTCTGTGCACATCTAAGGAATACAGTAACCATTCCCCTTTATTCTGTGGATTGGAAAAGAAGGTTGGCAAATGAACAGAATGATTTAAGAGCCACACTGGATACCACCTTGGGCATTTAGGATGGATTGGTTCTGAGGGACACCCTGTCCGCATGAAAGATGATAAAAGGCTCCACTGCCATAAGGGCCTGTAATTCTGATACCCTTCTAGCTGAAGTGATTGCTAAAAGGAAAGCTGTTTTCCAAGAAAGAAATTTTAAGTCTGCAGTAGCAGCTGGCTCAAAAGGAGGGAGAGCGAGTTTCTCCAAGACAAAGTTAAGGTCCCAGGCTGGGGTTGGAGCTCTCCTGGGTGTTCTCAAATTTTTGGCCCCTCTGAGGAACTGCTTGAGCAGTGGATGAGAGAAGAGGGGAGGTTCTGTGTTATAATGAGCTGAAATGGCTGAGGCGTGGATTTTAATGGAGGAAAAAGACAGGCCCTTGTGAAGCATCTCAGTTAAGTATTGTAAAATCTTAGGAAAATTGGGTGCTGCTGTGCTCATCCCTTGAGATTGGTTCCAGGCACAGAATCGTTTCCATTTTTCAGCATAAGATTTTCTAGTACTAGGCCTCCTTGCCTCTAAAATGACATCCATCACAGGTTTGCTAAGGGATGGTAAAGGAGAGATTAAGTAATTAGCCAGGCTACAAGGTTCAGTGTTAGAAGCTGAGGGTGCAGAATCTGGTACTCCTGCTGAGACAGCAGGGAAGGAGTCTGAGGCAGGTGCCATGGAGATAACCGTGACACACTGCGCAGGAAGGAGTACCAGTGTTGGCGCGACCAGTCTGGAGCAATCAAAAGCATCCTTGGTTTGTCCTGTTTGATTTTTAGTAGTACTTTGGAGAGCAGAGGCGGGGGGGGGGGTAAGGCATAGACTGATAGGTTTTTCCAGCTGTAGGACAGAGCAGCCACTTTCCAGGCTTGTTTGTCAGAAGTCCTTGTGCAAAATTTGTCCAATTGGTAGTTCTGAGAAGAGGCAAACAGGTCTATATCTGGGCTCTCCCATTTGCATGTCAACATGTTGAAAATCCTTGGTTCCAGTTTCCACTCGTGTGGGTCCATGAGGTTTCTGCTTAGTCTGTATGCCAGTGTATTTAATTTTCCTGACAGGAACTGAGCTTGTAGGTGCACTTGGTAGCTCAAGGCTGTGTTCCACAATGCCATGGCTAATCTACAGAGGGGGTAAGAATGTGTACACCCCTGCTTATTTATGTACCACATAACAGTGGTGTTGTCCATCTTTACCATTAGTTGTCCTGGAAGAATGTGGTCCTTGAAGACTGCCAGAGCATTCTGTACAGTGAACATTTATTTTTGATTGATATGCAGGTGCATTTGACTTGGGTTCCATTTGCCCTGAATGTACTTCCTTGTCAGGTGAGCCCCCCATGCATAGTCTGATGCTTCTGTTGTAAGGGGCTGAGTGGCAGAGGGTGGTGTGAAAGGTAGTCCCTTGTTTTGGTGGCAGGCCTCTGCCCACCAAAGGAACTCCAGGCGCAGGCAAGGTATGACAGGAATCATCGTTTCTAGGTTTTGAGAATGTTGACACCATAAGCTTTTTAGATACCACTGTAGTTTCCTCATATGCAGTCCTGCATATGGAATTAGAAGAATGCAGGAGGCCATGAACCCCCAAGGCTTGCAGTATTTGTCTTGCAGATAGCAGGGTTTTTGTGGCCACTTGTTTGAAGCAGGTTGTCAAATGAATTTGTTTCTCTGGCGTGAGGTAAGCCATCTGGGAAGTTGTATTCAAGCTTGCTCCCTGGAATATAATTTGTTGACAGATGTGATTTATTTTCATTTATGGTGTACCCCAGACAAGTTAGAACCCTTTGTACAAAGACCAGATGATTCAAAAGTATGTCCTGGCTCTCTGCCTGAATTAGACAATCGTCCAGGTATGGGTAGATTTGAATATTTCTTTGCCTGCAAAATGCAATAACTGGAGCTTTGTGAATACTTTGTGAATACCCTGGGCGCAGTAGAGAAGCCAAAGGGCAGTGCAGAGAACTGAGAGTGCGTGTAGCCTGCTTTGAAGCGTAGGTATCTTTTGCAAGATTCCCTGATTGGGATGTGCAGGTATGCTTCTTTTAAATCTAGTGTTGCCAACCAGGCATCTTTGCCTAGCATAGGAAGTAATTGGTGAAGAGTCAGCATCTTGAATTTTGGAATCCCCAAAAAGATGTTTAGAGTAGACAGGTCCAGGATAGGACGCCATGAATTGTCTTTTCTGGGTACCATAAAAAGTCTAGAGTAGAAACCTTGTCCCTTTTCCTCTTCTGGTACTAGCTGAATAGCCCCCATGCTTAAGAGAGAAAGTACTTGTTTTTGGGCCTCTACCCACTGATTTGGGGGTAGGTCCGGAAACCCGTTTGGTGTTGTCAATGTGTGGAAGTGAAATCTGTCTCCCTGGGACAATATATTTAAAACCCATTTGTCCTGGATAATGAGTTCCCAATTCTTTGCATGTAGAGCAATCTTTCCCCCCAAAGGGGCAGTCAGTTGATAAGTGCTTGGAAATTTTAAAAGGAAGTCATTGAGACAGTTTACCATAGAGGGGAGTCTTATTATTCCCAGATTTGGAAGTGGAGGCCCCCACTGCTTAGTTCTGTGTGTCCCCTGGGACTGAAGCCTGGAGCTTTTGCTGTGTCTGGGTTTGGCTTGAGAAGACCTGGAAGGGGCTGGAAAGGACCAGTTCTTAGAGGGCCAGTGCCTACTAAATCTAGTAGGCTGAACTTGTAAAAAATCTTTAACAGTTTGCATAGATTTAGCTTTTTATCTTCCATCTTTTTAAGAACTTCCTCAGCCTTGTTGCCAAACAGGCGGTCCTGACTTAAAGGAGCATCCAACAATTTAGCTTTAACATGATCAGGCAAAGATTGCTCCTTAAGCCAAGTATGCCTTCTGAGCACAGACCCAGTAACAGCAAGAGGCCTGCAAGAGGCCTCTAATGAATCAAAACCACATTGCAAAGTATATTTTCCAACTTGTTCAGCAGAATGCATTAAATCCTGTAATTCTTTATTTTCCACACAGTCAGGAATCAACATAATTTTCTGTTTAAGCAGTCCAATAACATGTTGCCAATACTTAAACATATGAAACTGGCAGTTTAATGTCCTAATGGCCAAGGTTGCAAAAGTGTAAGCCTTCTTACCCCATCTATCCAGCGCCCTAGAGTCTCTATCAGAAGGGGTAGGATTTTTAGCAGTAGAAGCCTTAATGTCCTAGGGCCCCTGTGAAATAGTCTCTGGATCTGCAATAGGATTTTGAAAACAGAACTTGTGGGACTCGGGGACCCTGTAGTATTTGTCAAGTTTTCTGGGAGCAGGAGGCAAGGAATCAGGGGCCAAACTAGATTCCGAAAAAGCATCATCAACAATGTCTAGTACAGGAGGAATAGCTAAAGGCCTATGCTGAGGTAGGAGAAGGAAAACCCTAAGCCTCTTTTTTGAATCAGAAAAATCCTGGCTTTCCCAGTGGAAATGCTCCCTTAGAGTATGCAAGGTTCTCCCAAAAGAAAAATCCTCAGGAGGGGAAGCAGAGGGAATGGAGTCCTCTGCATCAGAATCTTCATAAGTACATAAGGGAAAATCCAGGTCATCAGAAGAATCAGAAACAGAATCCTGATCAGAAGATTCATAATCAACTTCAGTCCAAGGCCGCTTAGAAGGGGGGGGGGTTGGCTACCCCTGACTAACGTTATTAGATCTTCAGCCATTCTCATCATTTGTTTTTTGCGCATAGAGGCCTGAGCATGTGGCCTGGGCATCGTTTTTTTAGGCATGGATCGAGATTTAGGCCTAAGTAAAGAATGAGGTGCCGGTTTAATATGCAAGTCCATAGGCCTGAATACACCCTCAGAAGCCAGCGCCTGCATGGTGGCTCCGACCCCTTCCAAGGTAGAGACATCCACTGGTTCCCATAGTTGAAGCATCTTGCGGCATACCGGACTCTGAATGGGTCTTAGAAGAGGCCTGCGAATCAGAAGTAGCTGGTATCAGGGGCTGCGAAAGCGCCTCCCTGAGTACCGGCGAAGTGTCGTTGGCAGTTTTGGACCTCGGCGGCCTGTCTCTGTCTTTATATTTGCGTTTTTCGGAATCCTGGTAGACAGATGGTTAACTGACGACATTTCTGGGCAATTAAACCGAGAACCGAAATATTTAGAGGAGAAAATATACAGACGACAGACAGTGCGCTGATTAAATAAAGCACAAAATCGACAGCAAGGTACGCCGTGGTCAGGGCTAAGGCAAGGAATACAGTACAAATGAAAATCTTTATGAGGTATTTGCTTTCCACAAGTAATGCAATTATTAACTTTTACTGACATCGGTAAGGAGCAAGAAAAAGTTTCACCAACGGGTACTTAGCTTTAGTTGAAAACTTCGGTTCTGAAACTCGAAACCGAAAATTTCAGGAGTCGGCCAACCGGCACTTGCAAACTGCTTCTGCTTCAGGCACTGCACGGTAAGAAAGACTGATGTAATGGCATCGGCTGCATGTTTTATACCCCTGATGACCTGACATCATGGAAGAAGGGACAGCAACCGATGCAGGACCCAAGACTTCGTTAATCAGGCCAAATGAGGGCTACCTGCAAGCAGATAACCCAAATGTAAAGACTGCAACAGTGAAACACAAAGAATATCTGCTTTTCATGGCTTTATATTAGTTTTTCATTGTGTGCTACAGCTGATAAACTGCAACTCCCTAGTGGATTTATCACCTCCCTGAAGAGTTATATTTGGGGCGGGTGAGGGGCTATTAAGGATTAACTGAGGTATTCAGGGCTGTGCTGTGAAATTAACATAACCGTACATATCTACATGTGGTCATTGTTCCAGTCAAAACTTACAGGGATCTCTGTTACAGGCTGGGTAGATGTCTAGCACACACACACACACACACACACGCACTACACCTACCCAACTCTGAATGGCATATGATCTATCTCACGCACACACACACACACACACACACACACACACACACACACACAAAACCTATCCCCTTACCCAAACCTGCTAAGATCTCACACATACAAACTCCTAACCCCTAATACTGAAACTTTCAATAAATCAGAAAATGTTGGCATTAAAAAAAAACAAAAATCCGACTTACCTGCCATACATAAAACACACATTCATTAGACCACTACGCACTTTATAAATTTGATAACACACATATTCAATACATTTCCTAACTGTAGCACACATTCAACAAAACACTTTTTTGACCAAAACATATGTACCACAACAATGAAATCATATAAAAATCAAACACAAACGGTCAAATACCGAAACATTAAGCAAAAAAAAAAAACACCCCACAGTAATTATATACCAACTCAGACATTGCACTACAGCAGAGGAGGAATAAAATTCCACTCCCAACCGTACTACAATCTTGCACAACCAGCTATAGGCATTTTTTTTTTTGAAATTATGACATTTTGAGCAAAAATGATGATAGCAAACGGGATGCACATTCTGAGCATTCGATCCATACATACATAAATAAATATAAATATATATATATATATATATATATATATATATATATATATATATATATATATACACACAAACACACAGACACACGTGTGTGCATGTATATTTTCTAATATACATACACTCACACTATGTAATTACTATACAGCTAGCCAAAAAAAAAAAAATCACTCAAACTTATTAAATCATATACACGTGACTATGTATAGTCTGCAAAAAAACATACCTTGTAACATGAGACAGAATTAATAGGGCTGACTACACTGGGGCTTAGCATAATGCAATAATTAATGATAACATGGACATGGGGTTCAAAGATATGTAAAGCTACATCAGAGCAGCACTTCTGGGGGGTGCTAACCATGAGGTTGCAATGTAAGCGGGTAAGTGAATGTTAGTAGAACCAGACTTAAGGTGGGAAGGAGATAATGGGTTTAAATATGTTCACACAGTAACCGGTAAGATGCAGACAGAATGAGATTAGGCTGCATCCAAGGGTAGATTTGTATAAAATGAGGTAAAGGGAATGCTTGCAGTGAAAAATCAGTTAATGAAACAGGAGGTCACTATTTACCAAACACATTTTTTCTTTAGGGGGAAGGGGTCAAGTTTTCAGTTGAAATGATGTGCAAGTTACAGATTACAACAGGAATTTGAAGCATGTAGAAAGGGATTTAGGGTTAACACTTAGGGAGGAGATTGAGTGGGAGATGATGTTTTAGTTGACAGAGTGGCATTATATTGTGATAAGTAAATTACATTTTACAGATACTAAGAAACAAAATGGGAGGCCCAACATGGAAAAGAAATATACATAACTGAAAAAAAAGAGGAAGGAAAAGTAGAAAAAATACATACATAAATGGAAAGCGAGATCTTAGTCCCAATACTTTGCTTTGTCTGGCTGGTCAATAAAATGTTTTGGACCTCAGATAAGTTAACCTGTCAAAGTAACTCTAGAGAAGATGAGGTTAATTTACTAAGTGATTTTTCTTTACTCTATACTAAACACATAATGGAAAGGAGTTTATATGAAACTACAGAAGATACTGAAAAAGAAATAGTCACTTCTGCCAGATCTGTGATGCAGAGAATCCCCAAAGGTAATTAAATTATATGTAAAAATTGTGTATTCTTTTCAGTACTTAGTCCCCTTAGAGGGATGAAGCAAATTAGAATACAGGAGCCCTGTCGTCTTACTAAGATGTAAGAGTGGTTAAGACATAGCAGGAGTACGACTTGTAGATGGCTGTCTAAACGGGGATGAAAAAAAAATGTACTGATATAGAAGCAAACAACACTAATTTATTTGACATTTGTTGACTGGGTTGATACAGCTGGGACACAGCCCTTTTTCAGTGGAGACCCGGGGAGAAAAGCTCCACAGCAATTGCATACAACTGATCTGCCTTGGTAATTAGTTAAAAATACAAGAACACACATAGAATGCAAGGTGTAAATGTATGAAGGAATGTTAAATTGGTTAAAAATCCTGTAACAGGGCTGGAAAGGAATGAAGTGTAGAATCTTAGCGGGTAGGATGGACTGTGGGTTGACGTTTACGTAAAGACTATAAACACAGCAAAATGCAATGGACAATTTTTACATACGGGATGGTTACATAAAGCTAGACGTGCCGTTTTGAAATTAAAACATAAAAAGTTAATGCAGTAAAAAAAAAAAAACATCAAAATCACAGATAGGAACAGACAAGACACACACACACACACACACACACACGTTTACCAAAGAAAACACTTGTTTATATAGAAACTATTTTGTTTTTCATTGTACCTCAACTAAATACTCAGTAACAATGATCAAAAACCATTCCTGTTTGGTCTACAAATGATGTTACGCACTATTCTCTTAGAATCACTTTATAACAGGGCTATTCTAATTTTTTGGTAAGTCAGCTAGCTATATACTAAGTCTGGCAAGGCCTGGAAGCTACATTAATATCTAAAACACGTCTGCTTTTTAAGTGCACCTTCTAGTCAAAGAGCAAGGGAGGAGGGGGGGGGGTTTAATTGTGCAACTGGAGACAAATTAAAAAGATAAGCAAAACATCTGAAATTACATAATGATTTTGCTGAAAAAACATTTTATGCAGTATTTTTGCCATAAATGTACAAATGCAAATGAAAGTGTTGCATCCCGCATAAAACTATTCCAGACCTAATTAAAGTTTGCACAAAGGACATCGCTTGAAACCAATACTACGCATGCAGTAGAAAAACTATAAAATAAGGAAAATGTACAGTGTAAGCTACCATCAGACGCTCATAAATCTAGTCCATCATACTTATTAGCAGGGAGATCAGTCATTGTTTCCATCTTGTACAGATGCTACTGAAATGCATTTGAAGTGACCCTGCAAATGTGTGCATCTTTGAGGCAGATATTGATTCGGTTTTCACTTTTGCATTTATGATAAGAGTTTCTTGCAACAGGTTAAACAGCCAGAAACTGCTCTCTTTATTTTATTTTAATTAATTAATTTATTTTTATAGTCAGTTCCACATCTAGAATACATCAGCAGCCTATGTCATAAAAGGAAAGGAAAACCAATGCTAAAGTTAAGTGCTAAAGACTTCATCACATGTTCCAGTCATAATCTGGACTGTCATACTGGTGTATATGGATAAAGAAAGAAGAATATGACCTCACTGTCTCTTCCAGTTTCCTTTCTTTTTCACTCATACCACTGTCTCCATGGATCCAATCACTTGCTCCTGCCTAAACGCAGGATCTAGCTCCCCTTCTTAAATTTATGCACCACATCCAATTGTACACTTCTATACTGACTTCTGGTCCTTCACCTCTTTCATTTCTTCTGTATTTCGTACTTCACCCATTCATGTCACAGCCACAGCTCCTATCCAGTCCTCCCTCAGCCATCCACTCTCACTTTCATCCATCCCAGAAAGGCAAAATTCCAAGACAAACGTAATTATGGTGCTGTAGAATTTCTCCCACTCTACAACCACTTAAAACAAAGTACAGTTGTGTACACTTACCATAAATGTAGATGTTAGAGTGTATTCACTGTTGCAGTCCTCACATATGGGTTATCTGGCTCCCGGTAGCCCTCTTTCGGCCCAAATACCAGAGTCCTTGGTATATGATGTTGGCTGCCGCCGGTTATAAAACTGATGTCAGAACGTCAGGTATAACGGAAGGTAACCAATGCCATTTCCTCAGTTTTTCTTGCCTTAACTGTCAGGAGCCCCCAAAAGAAGGCTTACCCAGGAAGGTAGCACCCTGGACACGTCATACAAAAAATAAAAATATATAGCCTGTGCCTTAGGAAAAAAAGGTGGAATGCAGGGTGGGAAACCAGAACTGCAACAGTGAATACACTCTGATATCTACATTTATGGTAAGTATACACAACTGTACTATGTTCTTCATGTTTCACTGTTGCAGTCATTACATATGGGTTGATTCCCAAAGCCCAGGAAAAAGACAAAGGGGGGAGGAAGGATCACAGATTAAGGGTTGGTATGAAGGCCCTGCAAAACTGCAGAGGCAAAACCAGCCCTGGATTTAGAAAACAAAGGTAGATTGTAATGCTTTCTGAAAGTATGGACAGAAGACCCAAGTAGCTGCTTCTAGAATGTCCTTAGTAGGCACACCTCTCAGAAAGGCTAAAGAGGTAGAGGCTGCTCTAGTAGAATGGGTCCTACTACCCTGAGGGGAAACCTTCCCATGCTGGAGGTAATAAAAGTGAATACAATGAGCAATCCATTTGGAGATGGTTTGTTTTGAAATAGCTTTACCCTGAGCACCAGGAGCAAAACTAACCAACAGCTGTTCAGATTTTCTAAAGGATTTAGTCCAAAGTAAAATCTCAGCTGTCTATGCACATCAAGAGAGTGCAGAATCATTTCCCTTTTACTTTGGGGATTGCTGAAAAAATGTAGGCAGGTGAATAGACTGGTTAAGGGTTAAACTGGAAAAGTACAGTTGTGTATACTTACCATAAATGTAGATGTTCGAGTGTAATTCACTGTTGCAGTCATTACATTTGGGTAATCTGCTAGCAGGTTGCCCTCAGTCGGTCTGAATAACGAAGTCTTGGGTCCGGCGTCAGTTGCTGTCTTCCTCTTCCATGATGTCAGGTCGTCAAGGGTATAAAACATGCAGCCGACGCCATTTTATTCAGTTTTTCTTGCCCCGGATGTCAGGTGCCCCCCAAATGGGGAGCAAAAAAAAAAAAAAAAAATATATATATATATATATATATATATATATATATATATATATATATATAAATAAACAGAAATATATATAAATGCACTTTTAGCAACATAAACTTTACCTTCATCTAAAAGCAAATACACCACAAAGGCTTTAATGTATAGTGAAGGAAAGAAAAGGTATAGAAAAGGGGGATGGCGGGTGGGGTAACCCAGACTGCAACAGTGAATGCACTCGAACATCTACATTTATGGTAAGTGTACACAACTGTACTATGTTCTTCGTGTTTCACTGTTGCAGTCATTACATTTGGGTAGAATTCCAAAGCTATGGATGGGAGGATGGAACTAAACAGCATTAGGAGCGGCTATAAGGCCCTGCAGAACTGCAGTGGCAAGCCTGCCCTGGATTTGGAGAAGAGAGGCAAATGATAATGCTTTGTGAAGGTATGAACATAGCTCCAAGTAGCAGCTTCTAGAATGTCTTTGGTTGGATCCCCTATGAGAAAAGCTGCTGAAGTAGAGGCAGCCCTGGTGGAATGTGATCTGATCCCCTTGGGCATAGGTTTACCATGGTGCAAGTAGCAGAAACAAATGCAGCGGGTTATCCACTTAGAAATAGTCTGCTTTGAAATAGCCTTCCTCTCTGACCCTGTAGCAAATGCTACCAGTAGTTGCTCAAACTTTCTTAGAGATTTGGTCCTGTTTAAGTAGAATCTTAGCTGTCTGTGTACGTCCAATGAATGCAGAATCCACTCCCCCTTGTTCTGCGGATTTGGGTAAAATGTTGGCAGGTGAATAGCCTGGTTAAGAGCCATACTGGATACCACCTTAGGCATAAAAGAAGGATTGGTCCTGAGGGACACCCTGTCCAGGTAAAATATAATAAAAGGCTCCACTGCCATGAGAGCATGCAGTTCTGAAACCCTTCTTGCTGAAGTGACTGCCAACAGAAAAGCTGTTTTCCAAGATAGAAATTTTATATCCGCAGTAGCTGCTGGTTCAAAAGGAGGCAGGGTGAGTTTTTCCAGCACAAAATTGAGGTCCCATGCAGGAGTTGGTGATCTTCCAGGAGGCCTTAAATTTTTGGCCCCTCTAAGATACTGTTTAAGCAGAGGATGAGAAAAGAGGGGAGACTCTGTGTTGTAATGAGCCGAGATGGCAGAGGCATGGATTTTTATTGAAGAAAAAGTTAGGCCCTTGTCAAGCATCTCAGTCAAATATTGTAAAATCTGAGAAATATTGGGCTTTGCTGTGTCTGATCCTTGTGCTTGGTTCCAAGCATAGAATCTCTTCCATTTATCAGCATAAGATTTTCTAGTACTAAGCCTTCTGGCTTCCAAAATGACATCCATCACAGATTTACTGAGAGGTGTTGTTTGAATAATTAATTGATCAGCCATGCTGCAAGATTCAGAGTTTGGAGCGGAGTGTGCAGACTTTGATTGTTCTGCTGAGACAGTGGATGAGGTATGTGAGGCAAGTACCATGGAGGAAGTTGAGACATATTCCTTAGAATTGGGTACCAGTGCTGGCGAGGCCAGTCCGGAGCAACTAGGATCATTTTTGTTTTTTCCTGTCTGACTTTTAGTAAGACCTTGGAGAGTAGAGGCAGAGGGGGAAAGGCATAGACGGATAGGTTTTTCCAGCTGAAGGATAGGGCATCCACTTTCCATGCTTTTTTGTGATGAGTTCTTGTGCAGAATTTGTCCAACTGATAATTTTGGGGAGAGGCAAATAGATCTATGTCTGGGCTCCCCCATTTCTGTGTTAACATGCTGAAGATTTGTGGATCCAGTCTCCATTTGTCCGGGTCCATAAGATTTCTGCTTAGGTCGTCTGCCAGAGTATTTTGTTTTCCTGGCAGGACTTGAGCTTAAAGATGTATTTGGTAAGTCAAGGCTGTGTTCCACAAGGCCATGGCTAGTCTGCAAAGGGGGTAGGAATGTGTACCCCCCTGCTTGTTTATGTACCACATAACTGTGGTGTTGTTCGTCTTTATCAGTAGTTGCTCTGGATGAAGTAAGTCCTTGAAGGCTGTCAGAGCACTCTGAACAGCTAGCATCTCTTTCTGGTTGATATGCAGATGCATTTGGTTTGGGCTCCATTTGCCCTGAAAGCATCTCCCCGCCAGGTGGGCCCCCCAAGCATAGTCTGATGCGTTTGTAGTTAGGGTTTGGGTGGCAGGGGGTAGAGTGAATGACAGTCCCTTGTTTTGGTGACATGTCTCTGTCCACCAAAGAACCTCTTGCTGTAGGCAGGGAATGAGAGGAATCATTGTTTCCAGACTGTGACAATGTTCCGATTCCATAAACATTTTAGGTACCATTGAAGTTTCCACATATGCAGTCTCGCATATGGAATTAATAGAATGCAGGATGCCATGAACCCCAAAGCTTGCAGAATTTGTCTTGCAGATAACTGGGTTTTGTTGCCATTTGTTTGAAGTATGTTGTCAGTTGCCTTTGTTTGTCTGGCGTAAGGTAAGCCATCTGGCCAGTTGTATTCAAGCTTGCACAAAGGAATGTAATTATTTGAGAGGGTACCAGTTGTGATTTCTTTTCATTTATGATGTACCCTAGGCATGCTAGAAGCCTTTTCACAAACGCCAGATGCTGAAGAAGAGTGTCTTTGTCCCCTGCTTAAATGAGACAGTCATCCAGATGCTTGTCTGCAGAATGCAATTACTGGTGCCAGGCACTTTGTAAAGACCCTGGGCGCAGTAGGTAAGCCAAAGGGCAGTGCAGAGAATTGGTAATGCAAAAAACTTGCTTTGAAGCGGTGGTATCTTCTGCATGATTCCCTTATGGGGATATGCAGGTATGACTCTTAAGTCTAGAGTTACTAACCAAGCATTCCTGCCTAGCAAAGGCAGTAGCTGTTGTAAAGTCAGCATTTTGAATTTTGGAATGTCCAGGAATGTGTTCAAAATCAGTAAGTCCAGAATTGGATGCCAAGAATTGTCTTTTCTGGGTACCAGGAAAAGTCTTGAATAAAAACCTTATCCTTTTTCCTTTTCTGGTACCGGTTGAATAGCCCCCATATCCATCAGGGACATGACTTGTTTCTGGGCCTCTGCCCACTGGTTTTGTGGCAGATCCGGCCATCCGTTTGGAATTGACAAAGTATGGAAATGAAATCTGTACCCCTGGGATACTTTGTTTAATACCCACTTGTCCTGTGTAATTAACTGCCAATTTTGAGCATGAAGTGCTAGTTTTCCCCCCAAGGGGGCTGCCAAAAGGCAAGTGCTTGGTGATGGTAGAGGAAAGTCATTGAGACTGCTTACTGTAGGGTTGTGACTTGTTTCCTCCAGTTTTGGAGGTGGAGGCACCCCACTGCTTTGACCTGTAAGAACCCTGTGATTGGTATCTGGAGCCTTTTGAGTACCTGGATTTGCCTTGAGTGGCACTGTTGGACACAGGAAAGGACCAATTTTTAGTAGGCCAGTGTCTACTGAACCTGGGTGGCTGCACTTGCAAGAAATCTTTTACCGTTTGTATAGATTTAGCTTCGTCTTCCATTTTCTTTAAAACCTCTTCTGCCTTATTACCAAACAGAGTATCATGCTGCAAAGAAGCATCCAATAATTTAGCTTTAACATGATCAGGCAAATTTTGCATGCCTTCTAATCAAAGATCCAGTAACGGCGGCCCTACAAGAGGCATCCAAGGAATCAAAACCACATTGCAAAGTATGTCTTCCAGCCTGTTCTGCTGAATGCAATAATTCCTGTAACTCTTTATTTTTCACACAATCAGAAATCAACATCATTTTCTGTTTCAGTAAGCCCATAATATGCTGTTGATATTTAAGCATATGAAACTGGCAGTTTAAAGCCCTGATTGCCAAGGTTGCAGACGTATAAACCTTCTTTCCCCATCTATCCAGCGCCCTGGAATCTCTGTCAGAGGGGGTAGAATTTTTTGCTGTAGAGGCCTTTACACCCTTGGGACCCTGAGAAATAGTCTCAGGATCAGCAGCAGGATTTTTTGAATAGAAATTTGTGGGAGTCAGGAACCCTGTAATATCTGTCTGGCTTACTAGGAGCCAGAGGCACGGAATCAGGAGTCATGCTTGATTCTGAAAACACATCAACAATGTCTAATACAAGAGGTATTGCCAAGGGCCTATGCTAAGGAAGAAGGAAATCCCTAAGCCTCTTTTTTGACTCAGAGATGTCCTGACTCTCCCAGTGAAAATGTTCCCTTAAAGTATGAAAAGTCTCTCCAAAAGAGTAATCCTCAGGAGGAGTTGCAGATGGGATGGATACCTCTGCATCAGAATCCTCATAGGGTGGAATAGAAAATTCCTGATCAGAAGAGGAATCAGAAGAAATGAAAACCTGATCTGAAGATTCATAATCAGTGCCTTGCCTAGGCCTCTTAGCAGGGGGTGGTGGTTGGGAACCACTGATCAAGGTAATGAAATCCTCAGCCATTTTGATCATCTGTTTTTTAGGCATAGGGGCCTGAGCACGTGGCTCATGCGAAGGTTTTTTTAGACATAGAAGATGTTTTTGACCTTGTTTTTGAGACTGGTGTCGGTTTAATATAAAAATGTTGAGGCCTGAAAAACCCTCAGAAGCCGGTGCCTGCTCAGCGGCTCTGGACCCGGACCCATCCAAGGGAGAGACATCCGTGGGTTCAATACTCTGAGAATCTCGCGATATACCGGACTCCAAATGGATCTCAGTAGAGGCCTGCGACTCAAAAGTAGCAGGTATAAGGGGCTGCGAAAGCACCTCACTGAGTACCGGCGAACCGGCAACTGGCTTAGGAGAAGCTTTGTCATCGGTTTTGGACCTCAACGGTCTGTGTCTGTCTTTTTCTTTGAGTTTTTTGTAAACTCCGGTAGTCGGATTGCTAACAGACGACATTTTAGGATAATTAAATTTTGAACCAAAATATTTAGAAGCAAAAATATACCAACGCTTAATAGTGCATTAGTTAAATCTAGCACAAAACCGACAGCAAGGCACGCTGTCATCTGGGCCTAGGCAAGGAATACAATACAAATGAAAATCCTTATGAGGTATTTGCTTCCCACAAGTAATGCAATTATTAACTTTTACTGACATCGGTAAGGAGCAAGAAAAAGTTTCCCCAATGGGGTACTAGCTTTAGTTTGAACACTTTGGTTCTGAAACTCAAATGCGAAAATTTCAGGAGTTGGCCGATCGGCACTTGCGAACTGCTTCCGTTTCAGGCACCACACGGCAAGAAAGACTGAATAAAATGGCGTCGTCTGCATGTTTTATACCCCTGACAACATGACGTCATGGAAGAGGAGACAGCAACCGATGCAGGACCCAAGACTTTGTTATTCAGGCCGACTGAGGGCAACTTGCCAGCAGATTACCCAAATGTAATGACTGCAACAGTGAAACATGAAGAACACCTACCTTAGGCATGAAGGAGGGATTAGTTCTCAGAGAAACTTGATCTGAGTGAAAAATAATGAAAGGTTCTACTGCCATTAAGGCTTGCAGCTCAGATACCCTTCTAGCTGAAGTAATAGCTAAAAGGAAAGCAGTCTTCCAGGATAGAAACTTCAAATCTGCAGAGACAGCTGGTTCAAAGGGAG
>NC_056743.1:1840433460-1840452044 GCF_019279795.1 Protopterus annectens | reverse complement strand
CCGACAGACCATCAGTGTATCAAGTGAAGAGATGTTATAAAATTAAATTAAAACCTGTTTTATTTTTTAAACCCCGTGAATGTTTACCATACTGTGTACTGTGCGCTGGGTGTGCTACTAGCGCAATCACAGTTAGCAGTCAGTGGAAAAGGATATAAGAACTAAATATGCAAAGTAAGCCAAGAAGTAGTAGCTTAGCGGTAGAGTTGCTGGCCTAAGAGTAGGCAGGCAGGGTTCGAGCCCCCACAACAACCTTTTTTTTTTTGTAAATAAGCACTAAAAAGCCCCCTGACAGTATTGTACAAATGTAAAAGTATTCCCTTTAGTAAAATGGAATGAAATGGAGCATATATTTTGAAGTAACACAATAATAAAAATAGTCTGAAATGTACTGATAGCTAAGCTGCTGTGAGACAGACTGCCCGTAGCTGAGTAGTGTTTAAAAAGCTGCAAACTGCGTGCCCGTTGCTAAGCACCGGTTTAACAGACTGAAACTGTTTGCAACTAGCTGTGCTTAGCTGAACATGTGTGTCACTAGCCAATTAAGGTTTATCCCAGCGCACACAGTTTGCGCGCCACGCCCACAAGCTAACTGGCAGTGCGCATGCGTTAGCTCCGCGCAAACGAGTGCAGACCTGGTTTTAAGTGCTTAAAAGTGCTTTTGGCATGTTTGATTGACAGGTCCTCAACTCATTTCTGTCAGGAAAATCAAAAATCAGTTGCCAGATTCGAACCCAGGATACCATGCACTACAGTCAAGGTACTAAACCACTAAGCCATGACAGCAATACCTAGAAATGCAGAAATAGCATATATATGGGATAAAATCCAGAATGGAGCATGATAAAGCATTTTCAGTGAAGTAGATACAATTCCAAAATGCCCAATCAGAGAAATGTGTGGGAAAAGCGGCATATATAAGCCCCATAGGTGGGAATACACAGCAGAACCGATTGTAGAACAGACCTGCAGTCAGAATGAGTGGAGTAGGTGAGGGACGTTGCTTTCGAGCACAGCGTTGGGGCGTTGAGGAGTCCAGATACATGGTCTGGCTCCTTGTCCATCATCACGAGGCCCAACTCATGCAGGGCCAGGTCTCATGGGGAGCGTATAGGGTAGAGGCATGGGACCAGTTGGCTCGTGATCTGGCCAGTGCTACTGGCATTCCACGCACTGGTGAACAGGTCCGTCACCACCATGCGGACCTGAAGCGACGCAAGCAAGACCAGTTGACCGAATGGATCCAGGAGGCCTGGGATATGCCCAACGCCCCACTACTGAGTAAGTTACATTTTACTTATGTATGTAAGGATTTCAACTGGCTGATACCATGGAGATGTGTAGTCCAATATTACTTCTTTCGTATTACAGCTGCAGATGTCCGCACTGTGAACCGCGAGATGCATGCCCGTAGGCTGGTGCGGCTGCGCCACCATGCAGGTTAGTAACCCCACCCAGTACTTGTAAATAAATATTATACTGTAGCATGTATCAGAACACTGCAGTGTATTGATTAAAAGTAATATAATGTGCAAGCAAGAATTGAAAGTCTGCAGGTATGGCTGCAACAAGTTCATCAGTATGCAAGTGTAACTGGAAATATAATTGATAGAATTAAACAGTGCTGTAATACAGATGTCCCACCATTAATTAAATATAGTGTAACCTGCAGTAGTCTCAAGAGTACAGCTTCAGAATCTGAGGTAGTCACATGTGAGATATATCCCCTGTTGAAATGCTGAATCATGACAGAAGTGAGGCTGTTGGAAAGTGTTTGAATCACCACCAGTCTAACATGTGAACAAAGCCTAGAAGTACCAACCTGAACTGTGAAGTTGCAGGATGTGTGAGAGTGACAGAAAGGGTCATGTATCAATAAATAAAGTAGTAATAACCCCTGAATATATTAGCCCCAGTGTGTTTCTACAGAACTAAATGCATGTGGGAAGTACAAATTAACATCCCAAACTGATTTCACTGTGTCAGAATCTGGAATGTCTAGGCCAAATTCTGTATATGGTGATAACAGTAAACAATTTGCAGATAGAATGAATGATTATCTGACAGACTAAACAGCCATAGTTGTCCCCTGTCCTGTCATCAAAGTGTAGCAGGATGATGTATCTGATCAAATTCAAAATAAGTAGGATAGTGATGTATTTGTAACAGGTGTAGCATGACAGTCAAATAAAAATTATTTTGAAACATCAGCCTCAACTTAATTGTGTACCTATTACAAATGTAAATCAATGTGTAACATATGAATGTGTCATCACTTTCTATCTCCACCCAACCCTATAATTCCATATAACAACACCCACTAAATAATGGTATGTGAACATTTCATAAATCATGGACATATGTCCATTTCAAAAATATATGCATGTCTGTTTGTGCATGTGCCCTGTTCATACCTGCAAATCTGATGGCCTGTTGCCATTAATCAACCCTGCATGTTGTTTGACTGTGTATTTCTGTTCAAATAATGCATGTGATATTGATATGCCCCTTGTTCAATGGTGTTAATATCTGAGTGTTTGTTTAATGGGAATACCAATGCATGCTGTTACAACTAATCTGAATGGAATGAAATGCCACTAACCCAAACTAACATAACTACTCACAAACCTAGAACGCTTGGGAAGGCAGGTCCCAGCGGACCCACCTCTCCCACCTCAGCTGGCGACTGCACCTGGCACTAGTGCCCAGGCCGGACCCCCCTCCGGTTGCCCTGTGCCACCTTCGGGTGGAAGCGCTGCAGGGGATGGGGCCCGTCCCCCCTCTGCAAGTGTGGCTGGAGGGGTTTGTCCACTCACCCTCCAAGGTGTCCGGTCTGTGGTGCAAAGGGAGATCCAAGACTCGCTCTTGGGCCCCACGCCAGCTCGAGGCTCGTGGTGGCACAGCTAACGGCCCCGCCATTGCCCCGCCTACACAGCCCCCCAGCACAGCCCCGTCCTGGGCTGTGAAGGAACAGTGGCAACTGCCTATGGGTGGGGATATCAGTTCCACTGTTGCCATCTGTGGGCTCATGCATCTTGGATATCCCAACCTCCGTCCCCGTCAATTGTGTAACCCCCCCACATGTGTCATACACCACCCCTGTATGCGTCTTGTCTGTCTTGTCTGTTCACCTACCCAACCTACCTCCCAGCTATACCGACTTCCTTCACCTGACATACCACTCTCACCTGAAAAAAAAAAGGGCACTCTGTACCCACAAAAAATTACGCCATACATAGCTGTCCATGTCTACACATGTCTGCTTGATATTGAAACAGTTAATTACAATTGGCTCTACAACAAATATTAATGTTGTCCTGACACCTCTCTCAGGGGTGAAAGGTTTCCAATGTCTCACCAAAATACATGGAAATGCACAGCTGTTGCTGCCAAAGACATGGACACCTATGGGCCTTACCTACATCCCTTCTGCAAATCCCACGCTTGTTTCCGTACTGTCTTACCCTCTTTGTGACCCCTTTTCACCACTTTCCTGTCACCCCTTTTCTTTCTTTCAAAGAAAATAAGCTGGTGTGCTGGTGTTAGCGGAGCTCACTGCCAGGCAAGATGTGAGCCTCGCAAACAGCGCAGACCTGGTTTGCGCTTAAAAGTGCCTTTATGGCACTTTGATTGACAGGTCCTGTACTCATTTTGAAAGTCTGGAAAGAAAAATAAGTTCCCACTGCCAGTCTCGAACCCAGGACCTTGGTAACATTAGTCTGTATGACCTACCACTAAGCCATGACTGCCATACAAGAGCATAGTGCTAAAATAAATATAACATGTAATAGTAGGAATCAATATAAAGGCAATATAGGAGGTGTACTACCCAATGCATTTCAGGTAGGGCTTTAATGGCCAGATTACTGGATTCCCACACTAGTTCAGTGTTAACAGAAACAGCCCTACGAATTGTTTGCCTGTACGTAATAATGTAAGGTAATGTACACATAAGAAAGTATGGATATGTACACATACATATATCTAAATATATAGTAATACATATGAAATATACTCGTAGGTGTCAGAATCCATACACACTCACTACAGGAGACAGTGAAGATAAATGCAGCTGCCAGAATCTGCAACACAGCCTGACCCCTCTGAGACCCACTAACCCTTTTAACTGCTTAAAGGTGGCTTCAGCACTTTGATTGACAGGTCTTGTACTCATTTTGAAGGTTAGGAAAGAAAAATAAATTCCCACTGCCAGTCTCAAACCCAGGACCTTGGTAACATTAGTCTGTATGACCTACCACTAAGCCATGACTGCCATACAAGAACACAGTGCTAAAATGAATATAACATGTAATAGTAGGAATCAATATAAAGGCAATATAGGAGGTGTACTACCCAATGCATTTCAGGTAGGGCTTTAATGGCCGGATTTCTGGATTCCCACACTAGTTCAGTGTTAACAGAAACAGCCCTATGAATTGTTTGCCTGTACGTAATAATGTAAGGTAATGTACACATAAGAAAGTATGGATATGTACACATACATATATCTAAATATATAGTAATACATATGAAATATACTCGTAGGTGTCAGTATCCATACACACTCACTACAGGAGACAGTGAAGATAAATGCAGCTGCCAGAATCTGCAACACAGCCTGACTCCTGTGAGACCTACTAACCCCTTAACTGCTGGAAGGTGCCTCCAGCACTTTGAGTGATAGACCCTGTACTCAGTCTGAAAGCAAAATACAAGCATACTAGTAGGCCCTACCACACGACCATTGTAACACTAGTCTGTATGACCTACCAGCAAGACATGAGTCTCATACAGGGATATAGTGCTAAATAAGTGGAACATGTAATAGTAGGAATCAAGATAAAGGCAATATAGTATGTGTACTACCCTAAGCATGCAGACAGACTTTCACTGTCCCAAATACTGGATTACCATACTAGTGTGTGTTAACAGAAACAGCCCTGAAAATTGTTAGCTTGTACCCAATATTGTCAGCTAATGTACATATATGACAGTATGTATATGTACACATATGTATATATAGCAATACATAATAAATATAGTTGTGGGTGTCAGTATGCATACACACTCACTACAGGGGACAGGTGGGAGAAATGCAGCAACCTGAATTCACCACACAGCATGAAGCATGAGAGATGTACTAACCTTCACACTCACAGAACATTTTCCAACAGCATACCAGCATGGTCCACGCTCTTACAATCTGAAAGGGCAACGCCTATCTCACATACCTTTTTATAGCACTGTCCTGAAATCACAGTGAGACATGCAATCACCACACAACTGGCTGTATGCAATTAGCCAATGCTGCCTTACAATTGGTGCAGAGGCCATCACATGGGCCTATGCAGATACCTACAAAAGCATTCAGTACCCACACTCCAGACATGCAATACAATCATTGCACAAACCTGAGAAAGAGACAGAGAGAGAGAAACAGAAATCAGCAAATAAACAGACTGACAGCAGCAAAACCAGCAGCAGCAGCAGAAAACAGCAAGCAGCAAGCAGCAAGCAGCAACACTGCTGCCACAAACACAGGTAATGCAAAGTAGCAGGTTTATACTGTGTTTACTGTGACACCTCCAAATGTATCATAGTTCACTATCTATAGGTATGTCCATGAGATAGGTTGTGTGTACATAGTCCTGAAATATATACATATGTAATATTGCTGTACATGTTGCCCATACTTAAAACTTCCATAGCTCAGAACACAAGGCCAGTTGTGCATATAATGCAGTAGTTACCAGGGTCAGTAGAGGTTACTCCTCATTGGTGTGGGACCACTGTGTATGTATGGCACTGTTCAGGTACATATCCCGTAGTATGGCCAGGGATTAATATCAGTCTGTCATGTGGTGCTATGTCCTCCAGGGGTGAATGTAGCACACATCCAGGGATACCATTTTGTAACAGTGCTGCTATGTGTTCTGCAATGTTGAGAGTGGCTCTCACCTGGACATGTGAGAGGATAGGGAGGTTACAGTCATCTGGGATAACTAATACCACCTGTGTAGGAGAATGGGGGGGGGTACCTGCTATTGTTATACAATATGCCTGTATCTGTAGTCCACTGGACAGGATTAATAAGTGGTGTGCAGTTGTTCTGGGTTAGATATGTGTTTGCACAGTACATGCAGTATGTGGAATGTCTGTGGTAAGCATATGCAAAGGGGCTGGCGGTGTGTGCGTTGTGGCTTCCACTGGCCCAATGGGCTGCATGGATAGCATCACTGTCATAACTAGTGAATAACTGTGTAATTACATGCATACATAGCAAGGTAGTGTACTGTGCTTGTGGTGTTGTTCGGATATGTATATCCAGGCTGAGTAATGTGTGTCCACATCACAGTGTTGGATGGCAACACACATCCAGTATGTAGGGATGAACACCCAGAGTGTGTCAGACGTGTCGCCTGTGCAGAAATATCTGGCCATTACCTGTGCATCCCCCACAACACACACACACATGCAACATATGGCAGAAGTACTATAGCAGTACACACATGTTCATAGGTTCATACTAGGCTATTTGCCCTAGGGCATTGATAAGCCTAGTAGAATGTGTTTGTCTTTCGCCACCCAATTACAAGTTATGCTGCTATGCCCTTGTCCGACGTTAGTATACTGTGCCTCTGTCTAACAGTGACATAGAAGTGATACCTGGGGTACAACTATGATCTCCATCCACCAGTGTGGAGGCGTGGGAATCTGCATGGAATACTGATACTCCCCCTCCCTTGTTCAAGTGTTGGGGCCGACAATAATGGTAACAGCTATAACTTGGGAGTACTGGTGTGCTCCTGTGAAACCTGAAACAGGTTTATGTTACTGCACAGATATCGAGGTCCAGAATGCAAAGTAGGGTTTTGAGTGCATGCATCCTGAGGTCTAGACCTCCGGTGTTGAGTAGCATCACTCTTACTTCCTCATCCTTTGTGATACAAATGGATGTGGGTTTGCCTTATGAGCCTTGCCTACTACAGGCAGTATGGGTGTAGCAAGAGGCTCCGCCAAATCCCAATAGGACAGGGGTGACAGGTGCAAGCTGTCCCTAGCAAAGCATACCACCCCAAGATGGCAGGCATTGGCACACCTGTGAATGACACCAGTATGTCAGTCAATTGTTGGAAGGGATCATCGTGCCTTGATATTGTGGCATCGTTCTAGGTGAGGGTAGGATGCTACTCAAGGTCAGGGTCAAACTGTCTTGGGCTACGTGCTCAGAGAGCTCTGTACTGTCTCATGTCATGTAGTCCAGGGAGGAATGTGTCAGGCCATTCACACCAGCATGGATATTGACTGAGTCATACCTGTACTTGCCTTGGGGTTACCTGAGTGTTTGTGTTATGTGGCAGGTCATAGTGCCCGACAGGCTGCACACCGTGACCCTCATCTCGTTAAGCCTGGTGAACGTGATGTTAGTGTGCCTGATGATAGAGGCACCTAGTACAGGTGTATGAGGTGTGTTGTTTACTGTTAATGGCTGTGAGTGTTCAGCACATTGGCTTTGTGTGATATGTGTTGCACATGTTCGTTTCCGTGGTAGTGGTTGCCTGGATGTCTGCTTAGGAGGTCTCTGCTGCATAGGCAGAGCTGTGGTCCGATAGTACAAGTATGTTCATGTGTGATCATGTGTTAGGTCCGCTGTTGTGGTAGGTCTATGTGAGACTGGAAGTGTAGTGAGTGGTCTCCTTCGCCACCTGACTGGTTATGCGATATTGAGTAGACAGAGCCTAGCCTCCAGTGTGGTATATGGTTGCATCACTCACATGAGTTTGAATTTATTGTTAGGAGGAGGGGGTTGTCTGTGTACATGCATCTGTTCTAACATTGTCTCTGGAGTACCACACTCACCAGCTGGACTGGGGAGGGAACTGACAACTGACCTCTGGACATGCTAGAATACTATTGTGAATTCTGTAATAATTAATGATTGAAAACAAGGTCCAGTGGGGAGTGAGGGTGTACTGACATTACCTACAACTGCTGACTGATATAAAAGCGTCAGTGAGCAAGTGCCAGGTAACCTAAGTGCAATGTGTCACAATTAAGTAAATGCAACAATGAGAAGCAGTCACTTGCTGTCATGTGTAACATGGAAATACGTACAGTAAGCAATGCAGATATCAGTATTGAGTCACAGACGTGTTGAGAAGCTGTGTACTATGTGGAAGTAGCATACCAGTGAAATAACAAGCTAACAAATAACAAGCATATAAACAAAGGTAGATCCAGGAGCCTGGATGTAGTGTTTGATACAGCAAACAAGGTGTAGCAATGTCAGTAAGATACAGCTCAGATATGCAGGCACTATAAACCTGAAACCAGATGTCCCCAGCTATGAATGGCAGAGTACAGCCTATTGTCACACACGAGTGCAGACCACAGACCTTGTTAATGTTAAATAACTGGCCTGAAGGCCAAATGCCCATACCAGAAATAATACAGTTGTACACTGGGCCCTCAATCAGCAGTTCCCAACTTCAATGGATGAAAGATATGTGTCCTGCCACCACAGTGCTTGCCACCAACCTCCCTAATGTGAAACAACTGGTCTGAAGGCCAAGTGCTTAGTACAAATGACATAGAATGATAGCTACACTGTAATCAAGTTTTAACCAAGCAGTAATAAGTAGAAGTTAATACTCCCTGTATAGAATGTGTACCATGTATTGTTGAGATACTATGCTGATAACCTGTTTGTGTACCTTTCCAGGTTGACATGGCTCCAAAAAGGAACCCATCATATTCTGCTGCAGAGGATGACGTGATTCACCAGAGCCTGGTGCGTGACTATTCCATCCTGTTCTCACGCACCACCCAGAATCAGCAGGAGAGGTCTGCACTGTGGCAAAACCTCATTAGCAGGATAAATGATGTTGGCATGCATGATAGGACATATGAGCAGGTGAGACATCACTGCAGTGATTTGATTAGAAATGTCCGCCAGTGTGCTGCAGATATCCGCAGGCAACAGGTTGCCACAGGTGGGGGGTGGCCACACATCCCCCCCTCACCAGACAGGAGGGGCTACTGCTAAGTGTTGTGGATCCAGCCCCAGAACAACAACAGCAACAGTCATGCATCATGATGGAGGTTGGATCCACACAGCAGCAAGACACCGAGCGTGCAGGTAAGATGCCATATTTATTTATTGTTATTACTTTTACTTTTGTTGACCCAGATAGTCTAGCTGGATATATGTCCATTTTCAGTAGAGGCCTGGGGAGAAAAGCTCCACACATAACGTAATAAAGGCAGACAGACAAGTTGTTAATACAGACAGCCAACATAATAGAATTGTACACCAGCCTGTTAATTAAATCAACATACATGTAAGGAACTCAAACAGTTTAGAGTCATACACAATGTACCGTCGGTTTCAAAGCAATCCTACCTAAAGCATAATGGTTATGCAATAAGGCAAAAGCCATATAGATAATAGTTAGGGCTCAGAAGGGTAGAGAAGTAGAAGGAGTATGAAAGATACAATGATATGGAAGAGGCAGGAGTCAAGAAGGGAAGTGAGGAAAAGAAGGAAGACAGTCAAGAGGAGGTGGGAGGGATGGGAGAAGTAGGTCAGAGCATAGAATGACATCAAGGTGAAAGAAACAGGGTAGAAGCTAGTTTCTATGCACAATGAGGGGTTAAAGGTAAAGAGAGGGTAGGGAGAGGGACGTTAGCCTGGACTCCAAGAAGAACAAAGCCAGTGGTTTTGGAAGTACAGTTTGAGTTGTTGTTTGAAGAGAGGTAAGGGTGAGATTAGAGTTAACTCCTGGTATGTACATATGACTGTTCTGTACACTGTTACTTCATGCACGCATAAGGTGTGCATGTGGTATGTATCTGTCATCATGATATATATACAGACATTATGTGCAGCTGATGTGTATAAGGGAACTAGTGCACTACTGTACTGTATCATGTGCAAAACAAACGGCACACATGTGCCCACTGACATTACTCTCTTCACACTTCCAGGTCCCTCCCATCTAGCAACGAGGCAAGCCATACATGCTGGTGAGTCTTTTTAACATTATCTGTAAAACAATTTATAATACAAGGAAGAGTAGTGTAACTCTGTAGTAGACATGCTGGTGACTGTGTTCACAATACCTGTAATACACAGTTGTAGTAAATTAAGAGTAGTGTAACACGGTACTGATGTGTGTGTTTACTGTAGGGTGTGCATGTGTGCAAGTGTGCCTGTGCCCAAGTCTGCATGTGTGTTAGTGTCCATGAGTGCATGTGTCCATTTCTGAATGTGTGCATTAGTATTGAAGTGCATCTCTGTCAAATATGTATTGAGACTGTAATCTGTGTTCCATGTTTTCCTCCCGTAGGTTCTGGTGCTGCTCTGGTGACCTGCAGCAGGGAACCTGAATATTGTGCCCCAGGTACTGATGATGATGAAATGTCTGTAATGGTGCAGGAAGGTGTGTCTGGGTCCACCATTGGTCAGCCAATTGACAGTACACAGCTTTCAACCCAGTCAATGCGCAGTCATCCTGCCGTTACATCCTTTGTCACCATTGTCCCTAGGTGATGGACAGTCTGCAGTGGGCATAGATCAGGGTAATGTGGTACCTGTGGTACATGCATCCCCACAAGGCAGCCATGAGCATGGGCCTCCAATGGTACCACGTAGACAGTCGCCCATGGGTTCTCGTGGGGCATCCGTGGCGTACTGCCTCTGGCCGATGTGCCCAAGGAGGTATGTCAACCTCCACTATGTTTCAACTGTCATGCAGGCACAGGCACGTATGGAAAGGTACACCAGACAGGGTCTGAGGGAGCTGAGAGCATGTCGCACAGCCATGACAGATGGCATGTGTGACGCTGTAATGCTATCCGTAACTTCACAGATGTCGTTGACAGGCGTTGTGGGGGCATAGAACAGCTGCTCCACAACCAGATGTCCATGGGCCAGGGCGATGGTGTGCGTTTGCGCCGACGTGGCCGTATGCCAGCAACAGCACCAGCTGGCAGTGGCCGCGACGACAACAGGCCCACTCACGCACCTCAAGTGCCAGCACCAGCCCCAGCAATGCTGGGTCTGTGCTGTCATCAAGACGCCCCAGGAGACCACGTGCACATGGCTCTGGACAGTCCCAACAGTGAACTGTGTCCAGTCAACACACCCTGCTTCGGCGACAGTACCCAGTCTGGGTTAGTACGGATACAGCCCATAGCACCCCTGCCAGGCACAGGTACCGTGTCCGTGCCCACAGACACTGATCTGGATGACCTGACAGGTGCAGTCTGTGGCTGTCCACAAAACCCTGTACATGGCAGCCATTATGTGGGACTGTGTGCATGCTTACACACATGCAGAAACCTAACACCTAGGGCAAACTCATACACACACACACTGCACCAACACTGGTCCACCCTGTACTGCTGGCCCTCACAAACACACATACACACACATGTCAATTGGTGTTACCAGTGGCTGGCTTGGGCATACCTAACCCACACCCTGTGCATATGATGACACTGTGCCACCTCCTGCATACTACAACATCGGTGCAGGTAAAGGTAAACACGTTGCTGATGCACAGGGTGACTACATAGATGTGTATAAGTAGTAACATGTTGGTAACTGTTCACTGTTCCAGTATAATTGTGTGTATATCCCAGCAGTCCTGCTGCAGTAACTGTATGAATGTCCTCAATTGTTATCTGCACCCATACTACTTACCAAAGTGTACCAGCTGCACACCATCACATGCTAACATTGACTATGGCAATGCGCATCTTGTGCTGTTATGTAGATTCAGCTATATGTATCTGTTCTGTCACACATGCATTTATACACACCCTGCTACCCCCACACATGCACACGCTCACCTGCCATTCCCATTATTTATCACCCTACATGAGTAGCTGTTGATACATGACAGGTACACATTTGAGAAGTGCACTATGTTGTTTACTACTGGCGTCCCCTTCTCTACCTGTACTCACAGGGTGCAGGCAACCTCCTCAGTTGAAATATGTAATGTGCATCAGGTACTGTAGTACCCTGATTGCCACATCAAACATGTTTCCCATACGGAAATGCACACACAGACACATCCCACATCCACACACTTGCCACATTCAGGCTTCAAAACACTATCTAGGTATATCCTGGTACATGTGCGTGTTACAGTAGCATGTAACACTATACTGAGTACTGGCAGTTGTTGTCATGTTGTTAGTATAGAATAAAAGAATTGTTTGATTATCCTACTCCATTTTGTGGACATTACTTGAAGACGTGTTACCTTACATGTGTTATTGGTACCACCACCTTCTCTTTTGTAGTTTTGTTTGTATAGGGTGCTGTCAACATCACTGCTTGTTAAGGGTAATGACCACCCTGCAGTGCATAGCCCCATGTGGCAAAAGCCACATTTCACCCCATCATTGTGCACACACACTAACCCCACCCACAGTAAAACACATACTTTCCATTTGCAAGATTCAAACCCATACCTAACTGTGTTATGGCAGTAGAAACAGACACATTAGCAGAGTGTGCTATTTGCAGTAGATGGAGAAATCCTTACTAATGCTGTACTTAGAGGGTGCTGACATCATCTGTGTGTAGGAGGAGGGATGTGGACCCTGTAGTGTGTTCTCCCAGTTGGCAAAAGGCACTTAACCCTCCCAGCATAGTGCACACACATAAACCCCACTCATACTAACACACATACATTCCCTTTGCAGGATTCAAACCCCTACCTAACTACGTTATGACACTGGAGAAAGACGCAGTAGCAGAGCACGCTATGCAAATTACTGGAGGACTTTAATACAGGTAATATAGTTATACAGTTCTGACATCATCAGTGTTTCAAAAGGGGGATCTGCATACTGTACTGTACTGTCACAGTTTCTAATAGGGACATTTCCCACACACACATCGATGTGTTGAGGTTTGCATATGTGGGGGATCCAGTACTCCAGTGTGATTTGTATATGGTTTGATTGCAACAATGAGGGATATACTCCCAGTGGTGAGGAGTTTGTACTTATGTTTGTGATGATCAGGTCTAGTATATCTGCCCCTCTTGTGGGAAGGTTGGTTACCTGTTCCATAGCCAAAGAATGTCTGATCTATGGGAACCCTAGAGCTTGGGTATTGTGGCTTGTGTAATGTTCACAGTCTATGTTTGGGTAGCTGACGTCACCCAGTATGATGGTGTTTGCAGAGTAATCTAAACTCTCCTGTGTCAGCATGAAGGCTGTGTGGGAGTCCTGAGTTTGAGAGGGTGCTGTAAGAGCTCCTCTGTGTCTCTTTCCATGTGGTCCAGGGTGGTCCATAATCAACTCACCAGCTAACACACGCATCCTCCAAAAGGGACTCTTGCAAACACACGACTTGTGCCACAGCCATGGCCTCAACGTGAATGACAGAAAGCGTATAGTCATCCCCTGTGCAAAGGTCAGTTGTCAGTCACATCTATGGTACAGTTGTGGAATATGTGTGTCATGTAGTAATGTCACAACTGCCACATGTACACAGTCAACCCTATCCCCTACCCATGGATGTACATCACATGTATGAGATGGAAACACATGGCCAAACTGTGGACTAAGCACTCTGAACCCAGTACTGGCATAACCTGTCTGGTGGCATGAAATACTACAGTGACAGCAATACCAATCTGATGTGGACCTACACGGACAGCAATACAAGCATGGAAACACAACAGGTCAGTTGTGAAGTCTAAGGATAGCATCCTGCATGACTGGCAGACATCTCTGCAGCTGGCACACAGGCATACATTAGGCCTGCACACAGCACGCATAACACATAGCACACAAATCCTGTGTGTCAAACAAGCACAGTCTGTACAGCTATACAACACTACTGCAGTTGTGTTAGGTACTTTTATTGTCCAGTACAGTGAGACAATGCTCACCAGGCTGGAAAAGGTGTAGGTCACAGTGATATGCTCATGGGGCACTATGGTTCACCACATAACACAAACATACAGGTCAGTCAGATGCATGGACACATATGACTCAGTCATTGTCCATGCCACCACAGCTGATGTGGGATGTCCCTCACTGGGATACATAATAGGGAACATGGAAGGGATCACTGAGCAAGTGACACAGGCTGGTAGACCCCTGACCTTGGTTGGCATCAGACCCTCACCAGGGATTCTGACAAATTACTGAATGCTAATGAATTAGTGTAGCTACAACACCCTAGCTGAATGGTTCTTAGCATGCAGTCACTGCATTGCTATGGAATACTGTCTTACCACTCCCACAACAGGTGAAAACATGCAGCTCCTGTACATCAACAACATGTAGACTATATGCCCCAGACCAGGTGTGCATCCCTCACTACTAGGCTGATAGCATCTACATCTCACACTGTATATACACATCCCACATGCAGCACCTGCACAGAAGACCACGGTCATAATGTTACCCTGTGCAAATACCATGTATTCACATGTGGCAAGCATCACACATGGTAACTATTGAAGGTCACAGGTACATATGTGTATTTGGCACACACATACATCATGTGTGCATTGCCATAACTGGTTTAATCAATGTCATGCATTATTGTGAGGGACAACCCACACACATGGGCATTCTGTGTGGGCAAAACACACGTGGCATGTCTGTAATCAAAAGCCATAAATAATTGTGATATCGTTTAGAAAGGGGTATGTGCATCCTGTAGTGTGTTTTCCCAGTTGCCAAAAGGGATATATCAGTCATACACACTTACACATCCCACATGCAGCACCTGCACAGAAGACCACGGTCATAATGTTACCCTGTGCAAATACCATGTATTCACATGTGGCAGGCATCACACATGGTAACTATTGAAGGTCACAGGTACATATGTGTATTTGGCACACACATACATCATGTGCGCATTGCCATAACTGGTTTAATCAATGTCATGCATTATTGTGAGGGACAACCCACACACATGGGCATTCTGTGTGGGCAAAACACACGTGGCATGTCTGTAATCAAAAGCCATACATAATTGTGATATCGTTTAGAAAGGGGTATGTGCATCCTGTAGTGTGTTTTCCCAGTTGCCAAAAGGGATGTTTCTTTCATACACACTTACCCCCCTTAACACACACTTGCCACCTGCTGGATTCAAACCCCTACTGAACGATGTTATGACACTAGAAATGGACGCATTAGCGCAGCGTGCTATTCGCATTACTGGGAGACTTCCTTTCCCCTGATATACTTATAGGGTGCTGACATCATCAGAGTTTAGAAAGTGGAAGGATCATCCTGTGGTGTGTTTTCCCAGTTGCCAAAAGGGATGTTTCGTTCATACACACTTACCCCCCTTCACACACACTTGCCACCGGCTGGATTCAAACCCTACCTAACTATATTATGACACTAAAGACGGACGCATTAGCACAGTGCGCTATTCGCATGACTGGGAGATTTCCTTTCCCCTGATATACTTATAGGGTGCTGACATCATCAGAGTTTAGAAAGTGGAATGATCATCCTGTGGTGTGTTTTCCCAGTTGCCAAAAGGGATGTTTTTTTCATACACACACACCCCCTTCACACACACTTGCCACCTGCTGGATTCAAACCCCTACCTAACTATGTTATGAAACTAGAGACGCATTAGCGATTAGCTGGCGCTATTCGCATTACTAAGAGACTTCCTTTCCCCTGATATACTTATAGGGTGCTGACATAATCAGAGTTTAGAAAGTGGAAGGATCATCCTGTGGTGTGTTTTCCCAGTTGCCAAAAGGGATGTTTCTTTCATACACACTTATCCCCCTTCACACACACTTGCCACCTGCTGGATTCAAAACCCTACCTAACTATGTTATGACACTAGAGACGGACGCATTAGCAGAGCGCACTATTCAGATTAGTGAGAGATTCCTTTTCTCCAGATATACTTATAGGGTGCTTACATGATCAGTATCTAGAAAGGGGAATGAGCATCCTCTGGTGTGTTTTCACAGTTGCTAGGAGTAACATTTGGACCAGGTGTGTGAGCATGCCCAGTTCAGCCTTCCCATGGCATGTTGTGTGAAAGATGTCTCACTGGCATGTTGTGTGAAAGATGTCTCATTTATCTAAGTGTGTGAGCATGCCCAGTGTGGGCTTTACATATGTTGAACTCTGCAGCCCATCACATTTGTGGATGAGTGTGACCTTCAACAAATACCTCCAGTTTATGGTTGTGTGTTCTGTGCCATGTTGTGTAGTTACTGTCCAAATGCTTTTTGTGTGAACACAACAGGGAGTATACTGTGCCTGCAGGTTTTGCATGGGATACTTTGCACACAATTGTCAACATCCGTTCATACTGACCTAACACTATAGCACTGTATAGTGTAGTGTTTCAGTACTTTCACTGTGGTGGTCAGTATCCTGGGCTTTAGTCCTATCACTGCTTTACATTTCCATAGTGTGCACAACAGCCTGGTTAGGGTCCAGTTGTGCACATCTGCACAAAGGCAGTGCCTCTACAGACCCTGGTAATTACTGCCCCATAAGCTTAACAAGTGTAGTCTGCAAATCTATGGAGAGGATCATAATTGAGCTCATAAACAAAGATATAGGGGACATGCAGACATTATACCCATCCCTGTTTGGCTTGGTCAAGGGCAGATCATGCCTTTTGTACTCGGTTGACATCTTCAAAACGGTCACTTAGGCCATTGTTGGAGAAAGGCAGTCCATACAACCTACCTTGGCCTTGCAAACACTTTCAACACAATACCCCACTCAGGTATTGTGGAAAACCCTAACAACTGAAATGTAAACCCATATGTCACAAGATGGGTTGCAAACTGGCTTAAGGACGGGACCCACAGGGTTAGAGTTGCTGGCACTATGTTAGACTCCAGGCTGGTCACAGGTGGTGTCACACAGGGCTCAGTCCTTGGCCCCCTATTGTTTGTCATGTACTTCCCAGAAGTACAGGCCAACATGGGAGGACTTTGGCTGACAATGTTTGCAGATGACTGCACACTGGGCACCATAGTGGACAGTGCATCAGACACGGATATCCTTCAGAAGGGACTCACAGTAACTGATAGCTGGTGCCAGGGCCATGGCCTGAAGTCAAAGTGCACAACATGTGTAGACATACCCTTCAGGAAAAGCAAGGTAACCCCAAGATACCATATAGGTGGCAATCCTCTAAGCACAGAGGAGGTTATCATGGAACTGGGGACCCAGGTTGACAGTCGCCGTTCTTCTGAGACTCACGTTGCTAAAGTGGCTAGAAAGACCTTCTACATTGCCCACCTGATCAGGATGGGATTCACATCCAGATCTAGTGAGTCATTGTTCCCCTGTACTCTTCACTTATCAGACCGGTGATCGAGTAGAATGCCCTATTCTGGATGTATCTCACCCAACATCTGCAGCAATTGGAGACACCCTGAATGTCCCCCACCTAAAGGAAAAAGGAACCCCAACATCTGTCATATGCTGCCAGATTGAAGACACTCCCGCTCTATTCAGTCACATACCGTCTGCTTAGAGGTGACATGTGCCTGACATGCAAGGCCATGTCCAAACAGGGATTAATGGACATGCTCCACCTCAGAATCGGCAGATCCACCTGAACCAGTAGTGCAAGTGACTTACACCTTAGCATGGATGTACGTTGGACATGTTGGAGTGATGGAGTTGTCACTCGGAGACTCCCTATGCTGTGGAATACAATCCCAGTCCATGTGAGGCAGAGCACCTTGCTGGCTGTGTTCAAGAGGTATCTTGACCTGTGGATGGGAGGTCATACGTTTAACCCAGGGATCATCACTGTGTCACTGCTGGAGAGAGGCACGACAAAATAATGGGCACAGTACTGTTTCCATATAAGGGGTGGTGTACGCCAACAAACCCTGGGCTAGGCTTATACCTGCCTTAGGGAAGATAGCCTAGTATAACCCTATGTACCTATGAACCTATCTGACCATGTTGCATTATGTGCAGATGTGAACTACTTACAACAGCCTCATCCAACATCAGTAGTGTATTCCACAACATGGGTGTACATTGGCAAACACTACCGATGTGTCCTAGGCCATTTCTAATGCTAGTCGGAGAGTGTGTTTGTCCGTCAACACATTGTAAGTGTAGTTTGCCATGACATATGTCTTGTTTAGTATACTGTGCCTCTGTCTACCTGTGACATAACATTGATACCCAGGGTAAACCTACCATCTCCCATCCACTCATTATGATTCCTGTTGAGGGGAATCAACGAGTGACTCTACAGATAACCTGTACTGGTAGTTTACTCATGTGTGGGGGTGACTTCTGTGTTATGGATAATGCAGTACAGCCTGTCCTATGTATGTCAGTGCTGGGGTTCAGGTCCCTCATGTGCATAGCTCCCTGCCATTCAGATTGTACAAGATGCAGCATGTGCATTGATTCCAGCTTGGACATGGCTTTCTACATCAGGCACAGCTTGCATCTGGGTGGACAGCATGGCAGTGTGTGGAGCTGCACTCTGTTTAATCAGGTGACACATTACATGTGTTCCAGCTCTTTCATACTCCTGGTGAGGTACTGTTGTAGGTACTGTAACCCATTGT
>NC_056743.1:1840417950-1840432960 GCF_019279795.1 Protopterus annectens | reverse complement strand
CATTTATTTTACTAATGAGGAAGGTGAATATTCAGCAATAAGAAGGACAGCTCTGTTCAATGCTTGCTGTTGACTTTGTACTGTTATGCAGCTGAAACGTATTTTTAATTAGTGGTGAGTGATCCCTAAAATTTGTCTTTGGTCAGCCCATGGTCTCCTTTTAGTGGGACTCGCCTGGTGCACTTCTTATGGGAAGCACCCCTGGGGCATCCACACAAAGTACTAAAATCACTTCCATTGACTCCTCTCATTTCGGAGGAGAAGAAGAAGCTACACTTGGATATCCTACCAGGTTGAGAAGTTCCTCACTACCATCATGAGTGACCCCATCAAACCTAGCAAAGTAGCCTTTAGTTCTACTGTGTACATCAGTGTGTGCATTCTTTCAGTCAATACCCAAAGTAACAATAGGTGAAGAGGGGGAGCATGAACTAAGTGGTGAATAAAGAGCTCTGCCTTATGGATTTATTTATTTACTTACTTATTTCTGTTGATTGGTTTAGCTTCAGTAGACACAGTCCATTTTAATGGGAGACCAGAGATGATAGTCACACTGTTTTCACACAGCAGTATATTCTAGTTCATTGCCTCCAGTGCTGTGTCTTCTGCACCTGTCTTCTGGTCACTGTGACAATCCATCCAGTTCTATTCATGAGTAAGGCCACAATTTCCTTAAAACTCCTCCAAGATAACAGATCCACATTCACCTACAGCCAGCCAGACACTGTTTACAATCAGAGAACCATAATCTCTGAGTTGAAGGTGCTGTGTTAATGCAGACACTCAGACACCAGTGTCACCTGTTGGTGTCATTCCTGGTGTCATTTCCAGGGGATCCAGTACCTGACAGCCTGGGAGGACATGATTGACAGACAATGCTTTTCCAGAGATGGCCTTTATCTGTCTCGCCTAGGCTTCAGGCTTCTGGTAAAGGATCTTGCCTCCCCCATACTGCTTTTTGGGCAAAGTCATGAGGACAAAATTACCAACATGAACAGTTCTTCTAAATCAAATTGAAAAGTCATGCTGCTAATCGCTAGGAGTCTTAACATGAAACTGCACTCACTGCAAGCATTCCTCACCCTGGAAGATACTGACATTTGTGCAGTCACTGAAACCTGGTTGAAAGCTATGGAGAGCACCCCATCCTTACCAGGTTACTTGTCCTGCCATACTTTCAGTCCCCAAATGGAGGGCTACATAGCCAAAGGAGGTGGAGTTTCAATATTTATCAGAGACATACACACCACATACCTCCAGGCTAGTCAAACATTATGATGCTCAGGAGACACTCCAGGTGCCGTTAACTGTTGACAAAACAATTATTCATATCATAGCTAGCTAAAGACATCCCCAACCATGACTCAGGATATCCCTCCACCTATCTGGACTTACTTGAATCCATCAAGATTCAACCCTCTACCCTGATCCTGTGTGACTTTAACTACCTGACCATAGATTGAAAGACCTATTTGAATGCCCTGAGATTCCTCTACTTCATCAATACTAATGCATTGGATCAGCTGGTCAACACCCTCACAAGAGGTGAAAATATCCTGGACCTGGTGCTAACCAAAATGAGTAGCCACTGTAGCACCCCTACAGTGTCATCCTCCTTGATAAGAGCTGATCATAAAGCAATCATTTTCAAAGACACTATCTCCCCTGACCCCCCTCCTTGCCAGGGTCAAACAAAAAAACTTTTCCAAAGTTCACTACAATCTCCTGAGAGCAGGTATAAGCAGCCTCACAACCACAGCCCTTTACAGTTGTAACTAGCACTAATGTCAAAGCCTACACCAAAAAACTATATGAGCACTTACATTGCTGCATGGACTCAGCAATACCTGACAGAACCAAATTGTCTTCCTGAAGGAAGAGTAAACCTGTCTGGTGGACAGTAGCAATAAACAGACTCTATAATAAAAGCAAAAAAATGCTGTCCAGGACTAAGAAAGAGCAGGTGCCAAGTTGTAAGCAATCTCTCCTTTGTCTGAACAAGCAAATACGATCACTGATGAAATCCTCTAAGGCTAACATTGCGTCCAAATTGGCCACATCTGCTAAGGACAATCACAAGGCCTTCTTCACATATGTCTGCAGTCTCAAAGATAACACCCAAGTCTGCTCTGAACTGGTGGCCAGGAACACCGCATACACAAATGCCACAGATATATCCAACCTGCTGGCAGACAGGTTCAGTAAAAACTTCACCCCCCACCCCCCCATCAGTAAACCAGGACATCCCCAGTGCCTGCCTCATCACCAGGTTGCAGGTCATTAATGCCCTCTTAAAGGCAAAAAATACATCTTCCATGGGACCCAACAACATCCCTGGGTGCATCCTACATGAACTCAGGCAAGAGTTCTCAGCATCATTAGGCAACCTATTCAACCAAATCGTGACCACCAGCTTCATCCCAGCTGAATGGAGGACAGCCACTGTCATCCCTCTCCACAAAGGTGGAGCATCCACTGACCCAGGCAATTATAGGCCCATCAGCCTAACTAACTTGATCTGCAGGCCATGAATGCATTATCATGGACCTTATAAACAAAGACATTGGCAACCTCCAGATGCTTGATCCCACACAGTTTGGTTTTGTCAAAGGGAGATAAGGCCTGTTAAACTTGGTTGACTTCTTCAAAACAGTCACCAAAGCTATGGATTAGGGGAAGCTGGTGCACACCACCTACCTTGACCTAGCCAAAGCCTTTGACACTATTGCCCACTAGGGCATAATAGATAAACTCTCCCAGCTAGGTGTCAACCTGTATGTCACCAGATGGGTAACTAACTGGCTCACTGATAGAACCCACTCAGTCAAAATAGGGGAAACCACCTCTAGCAGTAGACCCATAATGAGTAGTGTACCCCAAGGATCTGTCTTGGTAGCCTCTACCACTTGGGATATACTTTTCTAAGATGCAAGCCAGAACCAGTGGCCTGTGGTTGACCAGGTTTGCAGATGCCTGCAAGCTGGGCACAGTCTTAAATTTCCTTAGTGATGTTGACATCCTCCAAGACGGCCTTACCCAAACTAATGACTGGTGCCAGAAGCATGACCTCAAACTGAATGCCAAGAAATGCATCAATATCCCCTTTGGGAAAAATGGCTTCCTCACTAATTATCACATTAATAACAATGTACTAAGCATGCAATCAGTCATGAGGGACTTGGGCACCCAGGTTGATAGCAACCTGACTTTTGACCGCCATGTTACCTCCATTGTATGGAAGGCTTTCTACGTGGCTCACCTCATAAGTAAGGGTATTTCATCCAGGAACAAGGAGGTCATAACACTCCTCTATTCCTCTCTTATCAGAGCCATTATCGAGTACAATGACTCCTTCAGCATGTACTGTAAAGTTGCCAAGCAGATGCAGCAGCTGGAGAGACTACAGAGGTTCCTGACCATGAAAATCCAGAGTCTCAAACACCTTTCCTATACAGATTGGCTAAAAGCCCTATCCCTCTACTCAGTCTCATACAGACTGCTCAGAGGTGACCTGTGTCTGGCATACAAGACTGTCTCAGACCCAACCTTGATGGAGTTGCTGCATATCCATAAGTCAAGCTCCACTCATGCAACCTGCACATAAGGCATTAACCTGGTCTCTGACATTAATAGAACTTGTTGGTGGGATAGATGTGTGTCCTAAAGACTCCCCAGTCTGTAGAATAGACTCCTTTTCCATGTTAAGCAGTGTACCTCACTAGCACTCTTTCAGAGGAACCTGGATGACTGGATGGGAAACAGAAAATACACCCCTGGGATCCCTCCTGTGTCCCTTCTGGACAGGGAAAACAAGTGTTGACTTTATAGGAACATGGGCAAAATTCTTGGCTAGGCTTATAAGGACCTCCGGGCCAATAGCCTAGTATCATCCTATGAACCTGGAAAACTCCCACACACAGACACACACACACACACACACACACACACACACACACACACACACACACACACACACACACACACACGTGCACACATACACCAGTTACTCATTTTGCCTCACTGGTCATTTGTTGGTGTATCCAACTGTCTCTATCCTTCTCTTTCTTACTCATACACACTCACTGACCTTTTGTTTCAGCCTAGGCTTCCTGCCCCCCCCCCCCCCCCAGACAACACTCTGTGCAAGTGATGATAACTATCTCATAACCTGTTTTCTATCTTTTGGATTCAGGGATACATAAGATTTGTGTCTGATGAAACGAACAAAAAACCAAGCAGTTGAACACTCCCAAGATCGATTTATTCACTAACAATAGCATGGCACAAAACCAAGCTGGTGAGCTCAGTGTCTGACAACATTTACAAACCAGCCATCTTAATTTATATACTAAACAGTTAATTAATTAATTGAATTCAATTATATGAAGACCTATCTAATTAAAAAAGAATTTGTGTGTATAAGTAAATACATATTTATACATTTATCTAATGTTATAAAACCTTATCCTAATACATCATTCAATCGCTAGTTAAAACATTCCATTGACTATATTCTAATTTACAATATTAAAACCAACTTATAAAAACCACCAGTGTGAGTGACTTTACTTAGCAGTAAGTAGGTACAAGAGGTGTATACATATACAGAATAAAATATCATAGGCTTGGGACATCCTTCTTTAGGTTCATAGGGTGACTTATTTCTTTCCAATGTATGGATAGATAATTAAATTTGGTTTTAACTGATATAGTGTTTTGATTTGAGCAGTACGTAGTTTTATTATTATTTTTCATGTGTTATGCGCATTTATTAAAATATGTGTAAAAGTTGTTCTGACTATAACTGTTGTTGAACGACAGAGTAGGACAAATTCTATGTTCACTTAACATAAAGTTTTCCTAACATAGTATGTGTTTTAAGTCACTCACACTGGTGGTTTTTATAAGTTGGTTTTAATATTGTAAATTAGAATATAGTCAATGGAATGTTTTAACTAGCGATTGAATGATGTATTAGGATAAGGTTTTATAACATTAGATAAATGTATAAATATGTATTTACTTATACACACAAATTCTTTTTTTAATTAGATAGGTCTTCATATAATTGAATTCAATTAATTAATTAACTGTTTAGTATATAAATTAAGATGGCTGGCTTGTAAATGTTGTCTGATGAAGGTGAGACACTGAGCTCACCGAAAGCTTGGTTTTGTACTTCGCTCACGTTATTGTTAGTGAATAAATCGATCTTGGGAGTGTTCAACTGCTTGTTTTTTTGTTCGTTTCTCTAGTTTGTGAATCATAGGCACGTTTGGAACAATTTGTGTCTGATGCTCAGGATGTATAGCTAACTTAGTGCTTAGTATATCTGCATTTGTGGTGTTGAACTGTTAATTGTACCTTTGACATATACTGGTTCTTGGAAAGTTGGACAATTGATAGCATCAAATTTCCCAACTTTATAGTGAATGATCTTGTGATGGTTGTGAAGTCAGAAACTGCAATGTGTATTATTACTTTCTAACTTTTCCCTTTAATAACTTTCCAGGAGAACTGTATAGTGCTAAAATGAGGGCATGCAGTTATTATCAGTACTTTTGAAGGGTATGGCTGTGTGAATCTTTGATACCTTTGATATGATACCTGAAGCCTACTACTTAGTACATATAAGCCAAATAACTCTCTGCTGTCACATGTTAAGGTATTTTCTGTACAAATCTCCCACCTTTTACTTGCTTACTGGACTAAGTAATGAAATGCAAGGATGTGCCACACATTAATGTTATTAAACAATACACTCCAGGTTCAGGACTTACCTTGTTAATGCAGCAGTTGCCACCATTTTAAAAAGTTCAGGGCTGACTCTGATGCAAGCAGTACACAGCCAATACATGGAGAAATAAAGGATGTTCATCGTGTTTCACTGTTGCAGTCATGACTGTAGGGTTCTCCCCTGCCGGCAGGCAGTCCTCGGTTGGCCAGAATCCCAAAGTCTGGGTCCAGCGTCGGCTGTTCAGCCATGCTCTCTGACGTCAGAGCGCCAGGAGTACAAAGCTGACAGCCGATGCCATGTTCTCCAGTCTTTCTTGCCGTGCAGTGATAGCAGTTCGCAAGTGCTCGCCGGCTGACTCCTGACAATTTTTTCTAATCAAACTTCAGTCCGAAGACTTTCTTCTCCTACTCAAAGCTAAGTACCCCATTGGGGAAACTTTTTTCTTGCTCCAGTCTGATGTCAGAAAAAGTTAATCATTGTATTTCATGTGGGAAGCAAATACCTCATAAGGATTTTCATTCTTACTGTATTCCTTGCTTAGGCCCTGACCACGATGTAACTAGTTGTCGGTTTTGTGCTAGATTCAATCAATGTACTATTAAACGAAGGTATGATTTTGCTTTTCATTACTTCAGTAGGCGTTTTAATTACAAAATGTCATCGAATACGGTTCCAGCTACCAGAGTTCACAAACGATGCAAGGACAAAGACAGGCCTCCGAGGTCCAAATCAGATGATATCGCACAAGTGGAGCCAGCTTCAGGTTCAGCCGTCGTCAGTGAGGTGCTTTTGCAGCCCCTGTCATCGGCCATTTCAGAACCGATAGCCGAAACGGACTCCCACGAGGAGCCAACTAGGCCTTTGAATATTTCAGTTGGACCTTCGGACAATGCTCCTTCAGATGGGTCCGGAGCCGCTGTGCAGGTACCGGCTTCTGAAGGGGTTTTTAGGCCTATTCAGCTTCTTATAAAGACAAAGCCAAAGACAAAGGCAAAGACTCCTTCCAAATCAAAGACTGCAACCCAGGCCTCTTCTTATCTGGCTCCCAAGTCACAGAAACAGTTACTTAAAATGGCGGAGGACTTACTTACTATGATTAGGGGTTCACATCCCCCTCCAGATAAAAGACCAAGGCAGGAAGTTTATTATGACTCCTCTGATCAGGCTTCTGTATCTTCTGTTTCTTCTTCTGACCAGGAATATTCTTTCCCTCCTTATGAGGATTCTGATGCTGAGGAATCCATTCCTTCATCTTCTTCCCCTGAGGATTTCTCTTTTGGGGAAACTTTGCATGAAATGAGGGAACATTTCCACTGGGAAGGACAGGAGTACTCGGAATCTAAGAAAAGACTAAGGGATTTTCTTCTTCTTCCCCAACATAGGCCCCTGGCTATTCCTCCTATTTTGGATATTGTGGATGATGCTTTTTCGGAGGCTAACTTAACTCCTGACTTTTTTCCTCCAGCTCCTGTTAAGCCAGACAGATACTATAGGGTTCCTGATTCCCACCAGTTTTTATTCAAGAACCCTACTGCTGATCCTGAAACCATTTCTCAGGGTCCTAAGGGCGTTAAGGCCTCTACTGCCAAAACCCCCATTCCCACTGAGAAGGATTCCAGATCTTTAGAAAGATGGGGCAAAAAAGTGTACACTTCTGCTACTTTATCTATTAGGGCTTTAAACTGTCAGTTTCATATGCTGAAATACCAGCAATTTCTCCTATCTGTTTTAAAGCAAAAGCTAACTTCCATTTCCGTCTGTGCAGATGATAAGGAACTACATGACTTATTGCATGCCACTGAATAAGTTGGGAAGCATGGTTTACACTTTGGATTTGATGCCTTGGAGGCTTCTTGTAGGGCTGCTGCCTCTGGCACAGTAATTAGAAGGCATGCATGGTTAATGGAACAAAATTTGCCAGATCAGGTAAAGACTAAATTATTGGATGCTCCTGTTCAGCATAATGTTTTATTTGGATCTAAAGCTGAAGACGTGATTAAAAAGATGTATGACAAGGCAAAGTCCATGCAAACAGTTAAAGATTTCTTACAAGTACAGCCACCCAGATTTAGCAGAAATTGGCCTACAAAAAATTGGTCCTGTCCCAATTCAGAGGGGTAGATATAGACACCCCCGAGGTAGGCCTCAAACGCAAGCCTCTTATAGACCAAGACAGTGGACTGCTTCCACCCCTAGGGGAGGAGAAGACAGGTCGCAAACTCATAGAAAACAGACTCAATGACTCCCTCTGTTGGGCTGCAGGAACTTCTTGCCTGGAAGCCCCTATCGGAGGAAAACTTTCTCTTTTTCATCTAAATTGGACTCATATAACCCAAGACAAGTGGGTTCTGGATGTGGTTTCAAGAGGTTACAAATTCCATTTTCATACCCCACCAAGGCCAAGCGGATGGCCAGATCTTCCAAAACATCAATGGCCAGAGGCATTACACCAGGTGGAAGTTCTCTTGGCTATGAAAGCCATAGAACTAGTTCCATTTTCAGAGATGGGACAAGGTTTTTACTCAAGGCTCTTTCTAGTCCCCAGGAAGCAAAATTCATGGAGACCCATTCTGGATCTGTCAGTCTTGAACACTTTTCTAGAGATACCAAAATTCAAGATGCTTACTCTACAGCAGCTACTACCAATGCTGACCAAAAATGCTTAGATGGTAACTTTGGATTTAAAAGAAGCATATTTACACATTCCCATCAGACAGGAACGCAGAAAATACCTCAGGTTCAAGGCAGGATCAAGGCACTACCAATTCTCTGCGCTGCCCTTTGGATTGTCTTCTGCGCCCAGGGTCTTTACCAAGTGCCTGGCTCCAGTAGTAGCTTATTGCAGACTCAAGGGAATTCAAATTTACCCTTATCTGGATGACTGCCTTATTCAGGCAGACAGCAATGATGTCTTACTCCAGCATCTACAGTTTGTTCAGAATCTTCTCAAGTTCCTGGGATTCACTGTAAACATAAAAAAGTCAAATTTGACACCCTCACAACAGATACTTTTTCTGGGTGCTTCTCTAAACACAACAACCCAGATGGCATTTCTGACATATGAAAAACAGTTACAGCTGGCTTCAACTTTCAAAACCTTGGCAACTACAACTCAGCTATCTGCAAGGAGATTCCTGCAGGTTCTGGGTTACATGGCCTCCTGCATCCTTCTCGTACCATATGCAAGACTACATATGAGGAAAATACAGTGGTACCTAAAAAGTGTATGGTCTCAGCATTGTCACAGTCTAGACATACTGATCTCCATCCTGCCTTGTCTTGAAAAGGAATTCCTTTGGTGGTCCAAGGTATGTACTCTAAACAAAGGAAAACCCTTCTGTCTGCCTCCTGCCACTCAGATTCTAACCACGGACGCCTCAGATTATGCATGGGGAGCCCATTATCGGGGCAACTGTCTGCAGGGCCTTTGGACAAAGGCTCAGAAGCACCTGCATATCAATTTAAAGGAAATGTTAGCCATTCAGAAAGCTCTATTGGCCTTCAGGAATCTTCTACAACCAGGACAACTACTGATACGGACAGACAACACCACAGTTATGTGGTACATAAACAAGCAAGGGGGATCTCATTCCTACCCCCTTTGCAGACTAGCCATGGATCTTTGGAACACAGCCCTAACTTGCAATCTGGACCTTCAAGCACAGTTTCTACCAGGGAAGCAAAACTTCCTGGCAGACAGTCTGAGCAGAAACCTTTCAGATTCACACGAATGGATGTTGGACTCCAGAATATTCAAGATGATTACAGCAGTCTGGGGATGTCCTCACATAGACCTCTTTGCATCCCACCTCAATCATCAACTAAAAATTTTTTGAACCAGGACTTTCCACGATCAAGCTTGGAAGGTGGATGCTCTCTCATTCAGTTGGAGGAACCTCTCAGGATATGCCTTTCCGCCTCTTCCTCTTCTTCCACGGGTATTACTAAAGATCAAGCAGGACAAGCCCAAGATGATAATCTTGCTGGCCGCACATTGGCCTTGACAGTTTTGGTACCCAACACTGAGAAACCTTTGTCTAGAGCCACCCTGGGTTTTACCACAGATTCCGAACCTTTTGTCCCAACACCAGGGTCAGATTCTACACTCCCATGTCAAAACTCTCAGCCTGGCGGCCTGGTTAATCCAGGATCTTTGATTCATTCTCTCCTACCCAAGCAGGTTGTGGATGTCATTTTAGAAGCCAGACGTCCTAGCACTAGAAAATCTTATGCAGGAAAATGGAAAAGATTTTGTTCCTGGATGCAGGCTCAGGATTCTGATCCTCTTATTCCTAACATTCCTCAGATTTTACTTTACCTGTCAGACCTCTTACATAAGGGACTCTCTTTCTCTTCCATTAAGTTACACACCTCTGCTATTTCTGCTCATTATAATACAGACCCTCCTATTTTTTCCCACCAGCTCATGAGACAATTTCTCAGAGGAGCTAAGAACTTAAGGCCCCCTAGATCTCCTCCCATTCCTGCTTGGGATCTCAACTATGTTTTGGAAAAGCTCACCTTACCTCCGTTTGAGCCTGCTGCCTCATCTGACATCAAGTTTTTATCTTGGAAGACAGCCATCCTTTTAGCTCTGACCTCTGCCAGGAGGGTTTTAGAGTTGCAAGCTCTTATGGCTGTGGAACCTTATATTATTTTTCATCAAGACAGGGTGTCTTTAAGGACTAATCCTACTTTCATGCCTAAGGTGGTTTCCAAAGTGGCTTTAATCAAACTATTCACTTGACAACTTTTTTTCCCACTCCTCAAAATAAAGGGGAAAGGATCTTACATTCCTTGGATGTACACAGACAACTACGTTTTTACCTGGACAGAACCAAGGACATCAGGAAATCAGAGCAATTGTTTGTTTCTTATGCTTCAAGTTCCCAAGGTAAAGCCATTTCAAAACAGACCATTTCTAAATGGATTGCTCATGGAATCAGATTTTGCTATTCACACAATGGAAAGCAAATCCCAGGGAGTATAAGGACTCATTCTACCAGAGCTGCTGCCACTTCAGCTGCCTTCCACAGGGGAGTTCCTACCAAAGACATTTTGGAAGCTGCAACTTGGAGTTCAGTGCATACTTTTTCCAAGCACTACAATCTACCTCTCTACTCTAAGTCAAGGGCAGGCTTTGCTTCTGCAGTCTTGCAGGGCCTTATAGCTGCCCCGTCTACTTTATGACTACCTCCCTTTCTTTCTGCTTTGGGATTCTACCCTACAGTCATAACTGCAACAGTGAAACACAATGAACATAGTACAGTTGTGTACACTTACCATAAATGTAGATGTTCGAGTGTCTTCACTGTTGCAGTCTGGGTTTCCCTCCCTCCTGTCCCCTCTTATTTTTTCTTTTGTGTTCATAGGTTCATAGGTTCATACTAGGCTATCTGCCCTAGGGCATTTATAAGCCTAGCCAGAATGTGTTTGGCTTTCACCACCCATTTTAAATTTATTTTGCTATGCCCTTTTTCGAGGTTAGTATACTGTGCATCTGTCTAACAGTGACACAGAAGTGATACCCGAGGTAAACCTATGATCTCCCATTCACTCATCAAGATTCCTCTTGAAGAGAGTCAATGAGGGACTCTGCCTAACCTGGACTGGGATTTTATTCCAGAGTGAAGGGAGCCTCTGGGTTATGAATCTGTCCCTCCAGCATGTCCTATTTATTTCAGTGCTGAGGTTCAAGTCTCTCGAGCGTGTAGCTCGATGGGATTTGGATTTTCTGAGGTGCAGCATGTCCATTAATTCCGGGTTGGACATGGCTTTATATGTCAGGCAGAGATCGCCTCTGAACAGGCGGTATGCCACTGAGTAGAGCTGGAGTTTCTTTAACCGGGCAGCATATGGCATCTGTTTGAGCCCTTTGATCCTCTTGGTGAGGTACTTTTGGGGTCTTTCCAGTTGCTGCAGGTGTCTGGTAAGGTACATCCCAAAAGGGGCATTGTACTCAATTATGGGCCTGATGAGGGATGAGTATAAAGAGGCACGATGACGTCCCCTGATCTAGATGTGAATCCCTCCATGATTAGGTGGGCTATATAAAATGTTTTTCTAACCACTTTGGCCATGTGGTTGTCAAATGAGAGATTGCTATCAACTTGGGTCCCCAGGTCCCTAATTACTTCTTCTGTACTTAATGGATTACCATCTATGTGGTAATTTGTGGGCACTTTGTTTTTGCCAAAGGGGATGACTATACACTTTTTGGCATTTAGCTTGAGGCCATGGCTCTGGCACCAGTTGTCTGTTTCTATGAGGCCCTTTTGGAGGATGCTTGTGTCAGCTGGAGAGTTGATTATGGTGCCCAGTTTGCAGTCATCTGCAACTTGGTCAGCCACAGTCCTTCCATGTTGGCCTGTACCTCCGAGAAATATATACCGAACAAGAGAGGTCCCAGGACTGAGCCTTGTGGGACACCACTTGTAACTGGTTTGAGTCTGACATTTCTCCAGCAATTCTAACCATGTGGGTTCTGTCCTTGAGCCAGTTTGCAATCCATCTAGTGACATAGGGGTTTATATTTAAGCTGGTGAGCTTATCTATAATGCCCGAAAGTGGGTATTGTATCGAAGGCTTTTGCGAGGTCCAGGTAGGCTGTGTGGACCACCTTCCCTCGTCAATGGCATTGGTGACTGTTTCAAAGAAATCAACCAGGTTTAAGAGGCAGGATCTGCCCTTAACAAAGCCAAACTGGGTAGGATCCAGTGTTTGTAGGTCCCCAATATCTTTATTTATGAGGTCCATGATGATCCTTTCCATAGCTTTGCAGACCAAGCTAGTCAGGCTTATGGAGCGATAGTTTCCAGGATCCGTTGAGGCACCACCTTTATGGAGAGGGACCACTGTTGCTGTATGCCACTCTTTGGGCACATATCCTGTAGTAAGGCTGAGATTGAACAGTAGTTTTATGTTTGGGTTTAGCTCTTCTTGGAGTTCATGTCGGACGCAGCCCGGGACACCATCTGGTCCCATTGATGCTGTGGTGTTTGCTTTGGAGAGGGCGGCTCTTACCTGAGCATCTGAGATGTCAGGGGGGCAGCACTCTGCTGAGATAGATATTTGCCCTTTTGGGGGGGGGGGGGTTTGCGCTGAACCTGTCAGCTAGGATGTTGGCAATGTCTGTGGGTTCGGTGTATTTTTTGTCATTTTGGACTAATTCTGAGCATATCTAGGAATTACCACCCAGGTTCCTAACATAACTAAAGAAAGCCTTGTGATTATCCTTAGTGTCCTGTGCAATTTTTCTCTCGAAGCTGGCCTTAGACAATTTTATGTGTGCCAGTAGTTTTTGCTAATACTGATCAGTGATGCCTTCCTTTTGGGATTTTTGCTCTATCATTTAGTAGCTTCTTCCTTCTATTGTATAGTTTGTTTATGGCTGGGGTCCACCAGACAGGACGCATGCCTTTGGAGGATTGGGTGTTGGTTTTATTTGGGATCGCATGATCCATGCATTCCTGAAGGTGTTCATAGAATGCGTTTATAAAGGATTCTCGGTCTGGGCCATATTTTCCACAGGCCCGGGGGCTTTGAAGGATTCCATCTCGGTTTTGAGGAGTGTGAAATTTGCTTTAGAGAAGTTTTTCACTGTGGTTTTCTGGGCAGGGGGTGAGGTCGGATGTGAATATCCAGTGAGATTAGTTTATGGTCTGATCTTACCAGTGAGGGATACACTTCTGGTCTAGAGCATAGAGTCCCCATGTTGGTGATGATCAGGTCCAGTATGTTTTCCCCTCTTGTGGGAGTGGTAACAAGTTGTTCCATAGCATTTGAGTTTATAAATTCTAGGAACCTTTGGGCTAGGGTGTTGGAGCCAGAGTAATGCTCCCAGTCTATGTTTGGGTAGTTGAAATCGCCCAATATAATGGTGTTTGGAGAGACCTTCATATTTTCCAGTGTTCTCAGGAAGGCTGAGTGGGGTTCCTGGGTTTGGGAGGGTGGTCTGTAGCAGGCTATAAACTGGAAGGCCGTTTTACCCACTGTTAGTTGCACATGGATAGTCTCTGATGCTTCGTGCTTTGCCACCAACCTGGAGGTGTGGGGATCATTGAATATCGATACTCCCCTTTTGTTCAGTCAAAATTTTGGGGCCAAAAAGCATGGTATGAGGTATAACCTGGTAGTGCTGGGGTGCTCTTGGGAGCCCTGAACCAGGTTTCTGTTACTGCACAGATATCGATGTTCTCCATGCTAAGGAGAGTTTTGAGTGCGTGCATCTTGAGGTTTAGACTTCTGGCGTTGAGTAGCATTACTCTTAGTTTCTTATCCCTTGTGATACCTATGGAGGTGGGTTTGTCTTTTGAGCCTTGCCTAAAAAAGGCACTATGGGGGTACCCTTCTTCTGAGGTGTAGCATGGCACATACTGTGAATATTTCTGTACACGTCTGTGGATGGTACTGTAGGGCTCTCCCAAATGTATCTTCCTTTTTTCACCCTTCTTCTGAAGTGTATTTGCAAAAGGTATGGGACCTTATTCATTTTGGAACTTCTGACATCTGGGGCAAGAAAAACTGGAGAACATGGCGTCGGCTGTCAGCTTTGTACTCCTGGCGCTCTGACATCAGGGAGCATGGCTGAACAGCCAACGCCGGACCCAGACTTTGGGATTCTGGCCGACCGAGGATTGCCTGCCGGCAGGGGAGAACCCTACAGTCATGACTGCAACAGTGAAGACACTCGAACATCTACATTTATGGTAAGTGTACACAACTGTACTTTGTGTCAGTTGCCTGGCATCAATGTTACTTTATGTATGTGAGCAAGAGGAAGGTTTTAGGCCTCTAGGTTGTGAGTCAGTGTGTCTCTTACCCAATGCAAGGGAATAATGACCATGCCTATATCTGCCTACACCCACAGCAACTGGTAGTTTTACCTCTGACTCCTCATCTGCCTGCAGCTGTGGTAACCATAGTGGGATATGTGCCCCTTCGACTTGCTGATCTGACTGAAGCTGTTTCTTCAGAATTATGTTGTGTAGCGTGGCACATACTGTGAATATTTCTGTACACGTCTGTGGATGGTACTGTAGGACTCTCCCAAATGTATCTCGGCACCAGAACCATGATTTCAGCAACCCAAACACATGCTCTATGATATTTCTGGTTTGAATGTGACTTATTATGGTGTTCTGTGGGTGTGTGTGTGTCCATTTCTTATGGCTGTCATCAGCCATGGTTCCACTGCATAGCTTGCATCCCCTTTAAATGACCCTGTGGGATATCCCCCCTAGCAAACCTCTGGTACAGTTGTGAGGTGTGGCA
>NC_056743.1:1840360859-1840417450 GCF_019279795.1 Protopterus annectens | reverse complement strand
GGTCTAATCATGGGGATTGGGATCACATCTAGACTACACAGTATGTGCCATGCTACACAACATAATTCTGAAGAAACAGCTTCAGTCGGATCAGCAAGTCGAAGGGGCACATATCCCACTATGGTTACCACAGCTGCAGGCAGATGAGGAGTCAGAGGTAAAACTACCAGTTGCTGTGGGTGCAGGCAGATATAGGCATGGTCATTATGCCCTTGCATTGGGTAAGAGACACACTGACTCACAACCTAGAGGCCTAAAACCTTCCTCTTGCTCACATACATAAAGTAACATTGATGCCAGGCAACTGACGCAAAGTACAGTTGTGTACACTTACCATAAATGTAGATGTTCGAGTGTCTTCACTGTTGCAGTCATGACTGTAGGGTTCTCACTGCCGGCAGGCAATCCTCGGACGGCCAGAATCCCAAAGTCTGGGTCCAGCGTTGGCTGTTCAGCCATGCTCCCCTGGCGTCAGAGCCAGGAGTACAAAGCTGACAGCCGACGCCATGTTCTCCAGTTTTTCTTGCCCCAGATGTCAGAAGTTCCAAAATGAATAAGGTCCCATACCCTTTGCAAATACACCTCAGAAGAAGGGTGAAAAAAGGAACCACACAAAAGAAAAAATAAGAGGGACAGGAGGGAGACCCCAGACTGCAACAGTGAAGACACTCGAAAATCTACATTTATGGTAAGTGTACACAACTGTACTATGTTCATCGTGTTTCACTGTTGCAGTCATGACTGTAGGGTAGAATCCCAAAGCAGAAAGAAAGGGAGGTGGTCAGAAAGTAGACGGGGTGGCTATAAGGCCCTGCAAGACTGCAGAAGCAAAGCCTGCCCTTGACTTAGAGTAGAGAGGTAGATTGTAGTGCTTGGAAAAAGTATGCACTGAACTCCAAGTTGCAGCTTCCAAAATGTCTTTGGTAGGAACTCCCCTGAAGAAGGCAGCTGAAGTGGCAGCAGCTCTGGTAGAGTGAGCCCTTATACTCCCTGGGATTTGCTTTCCATGTTGTGAATAGCAAAATCTGATTCCATGAGCAATCCATTTAGAAATGGTCTGTTTTGAAATGGCTTTACCTTGGGAACTTGAAGCATAAGAAACAAAGAATTGCTCTGATTTCCTGATGTCCTTGGTTCTGTCCAGGTAAAAACGTAGTTGTCTGTGTACATCCAAGGAATGTAAGATCCTTTCCCCTTTATTTTGAGGAGTGGGGAAAAAAGTTGGTAAGTGAATAGTTTGATTTAAAGCCACTTTGGAAATCACCTTAGGCATGAAAGTAGGATTAGTCCTTAAAGACACCCTGTCTTGATGAAAAATAATATAAGGTTCCACAGCCATAAGAGCTTGCAACTCTAAAACCCTCCTGGCAGAGGTCAGAGCTAAAAGGATGGCTGTCTTCCAAGATAAAAACTTGATGTCAGATGAGGCAGCAGGCTCAAAAGGAGATAAGGTGAGTTTTTCCAAAACATAGTTGAGATCCCAAGCAGGAATGGGAGGAGATCTAGGGGGCCTTAAGTTCTTAGCTCCTCTGAGAAATTTTCTCATGAGCTGGTGGGAAAAAATAGGAGGGTCTGTATTATAATGAGCAGAAATAGCAGAGGCATGTATCTTAATGCAAGAGAAAGAGAGCCCCTTATGTAAGAGGTCTGACAGGTAAAGTAAAATCTGAGGAATGTTAAGAATAAGAGGATCAGAATCCTGAGCCTGCATCCAGGAACAAAATCTTTTCCATTTTCCTGCATAAGATTTTCTAGTGCTAGGATGTCTGGCTTCTAAAATGACATCCATACCCTGCTTGGGTAGGAGAGAATGAATCAAAGATCCTGGATTAACCAGGCCGCCAGGCTGAGAGTTTTGACATGGGAGTGTAGAATCTGACCCTGGTGTTGGGACAGAAGGTTCGGAATCTGTGGTAAAACCCAGGGTGGTTCTAGACAAAGGTTTCTCAGTGTTGGGTACAAAAACTTTCGAGGCCAATATGGGGCCAGCAAGATTATCATCTTGGGCTTGTCCTGCTTGATCTTTAGTAATACCCGTGGAGGAAGAGGAAGAGGCAGAAAGGCATATCCCGAGAGGTTTCTCCAACTGAATGAGAGAGCATCCACTTTCCAAGCTTGATCGTGGAAAGTCCTGGTGCAAAACATTTGTAGTTGATGATTGAGGTGGGATGCAAAGAGGTCTATGTGAGGACATCCCCAGACTGCTGTAATCATCTTGAATATTCCGGAGTCCAACATCCATTTGTGTGGATCCAAAAGGTTTCTGCTCAGACTGTCTGCCAGGAAGTTTTGCTTCCCTGGTAGAAACTGTGCTTGAAGGTCCAGATTGCAAGCTAGGGCTGTGTTCCAAAGATCCATGGCTAGTCTGCAAAGGGGGTAGGAATGAGATCCCCCTTGCTTGTTTATGTACCACATAACTGTGGTGTTGTCTGTCCGTATCAGTAGTTGTCCTGGTTGTAGAAGATTCCTGAAGGCCAGTAGAGCTTTCTGAACGGCTAACATTTCCTTTAAATTGATATACAGGTGCTTCTGATCCTTTGTCCAAAGACCCTGCAGACAGTTGCCCCGATAATGGGCTCCCCATGCATAATCTGAGGCATCCGTGGTTAGAATCTGAGTGGCAGGAGGCAGACAGAAGGGTTTTCCTTTGTTTAGAGTACATGCCTTGGACCACCAAAGGAATTCCTTTTCAAGACAAGGCAGGACGGAGATCAGTATGTCTAGACTGTGACAATGCTGAGACCATACACTATTTCGGTACCACTGTATTTTCCTCATATGTAGTCTTGCATATGGTACGAGAAGGATGCAGGAGGCCATGTAACCCAGAGCCTGCAGGAATCTCCTTGCAGATAGCTGAGTTGTAGTTGCCAAGGTTTTGAATGTTGAAGCCAGCTGTAACTGTTTTTCATATGTCAGAAATGCCATCTGGGTTGTTGTGTTTAGAGAAGCGCCCAGAAAAATTATCTGTTGTGAGGGTGTCAAATTTGACTTTTTTATGTTTACAGTGAATCCCAGGAACTTGAGAAGATTCTGCACAAACTGTAGATGCTGAAGTAAGACATCCTTGCTGTCTGCCTGAATAAGGCAGTCGTCCAGATAAGGGTACATTTGAATTCCCTTGAGTCTGCAATAAGCTACTACTGGAGCCAGGCACTTGGTAAAGACCCTGGGCGCAGTAGACAATCTAAAGGGCAGCACAGAGAATTGGTAGTGCCTCGATCTTGCCTTGAACCTGAGGTATTTTCTGCGTTCCTGTCTGATGGGAATGTGTAAATATGCTTCTTTTAAATCCAAAGTTACCATCCAAGCATTTTTGGTCAGCATTGGTAGTAGCTGCTGTAGAGTAAGCATCTTGAATTTTGGTATCTCTAGAAAAGTGTTCAAGACTGACAGATCCAGAATGGGTCTCCATGAATTTTGCTTCCTGGGGAATAGAAAGAGCCTTGAGTAAAAACCTTGTCCCATCTCTGAAAATGGAACTAGTTCTATGGCTTTCATAGCCAAGAGAGCTTCCACCTGGTTTAATGCCTCTGGCCATTGATGTTTTGGAAGATCTGGCCATCCGCTTGGCCTTGGTGGGGTATGAAAATGGAATTTGTAACCTCTTGAAACCACATCCAGAACCCACTTGGCTTGGGTTATATGAGTCCAATTTAGATGAAAAAGAGAAAGTTTTCCTCCGAGAGGGGCTTCCAGGCAAGAAGTTCCTGCAGCCCAACAGAGGGAGTCATTGAGTCTGTTTTCTATGAGCTTGCAACCTGTCTTCTCCTCCCCTAGGGGTGGAAGCAGTCCACTGTCTTGGTCTATAAGAGGCTTGCGTTTAAGGCCTACCTCAGGGGCATCTATATCTACCCCTCTGAGGCCTGTCTGAATTGGGAAAGGACCAATTTTTTGTAGGCCAATTTCTGCTAAAACTGGGTGGCTGTACTTGTAAGAAATCTTTAACTGTTTGCATGGACTTTGCCTTGTCATCCATCGTTTTAATCACGTCTTCAGCTTTAGATCCAAATAAAACATTATGCTGAACAGGAGCATCCAATAATTTAGCCTTTACCTGATCTGGCAAATTTTGTTCCTTTAACCATGCATGCCTTCTAATTACTGTGCCAGAGGCAGCAGCCCTACAAGAAGCCTCCAAGACATCAAATCCAAAGTGTAAACCATGCTTCCCAACTTGTTCTGTGGCATGCAATAAGTCATGTAGTTCCTTATCATCTGCACAGGTGGAAATGGAAGTTAGCTTTTGCTTTAAAACAGACAGGAGAAATTGCTGGTATTTCAGCATATGAAACTGACAGTTTAAAGCCCTAATAGATAAAGTAGCAGAAGTGTACACTTTTTTGCCCCATCTTTCTAAAGATCTGGAATCCTTCTCAGTGGGAATGGGGTTTTTAGCAGAAGCGGTCTTAACGCCCTTAGGACCCTGAGAAATGGTTTCAGGGTCAGTAGTAGGGTTCTTGAATAAAAACTGGTGGGAATCAGGAACCCTATAGTATCTGTCTGGCTTAACAGGAGCTGGAGGAAAAAAGTCAGGAGTTAAGTTAGCCTCTGAAAAAGCATCATCCACAATATCCAAAATAGGAGGAATAGCCAGGGGCCTATGATGGGGAAGAAGAAGAAAATCCCTTAGTCTTTTCTTAGATTCCGAGTACTCCTGTCCTTCCCAGTGGAAATGTTCCCTCATTTCATGCAACGTTTCCCCAAAAGAGAAATCCTCAGGGGGAGAAGCTGAAGGAATGGATTCCTCAGCATCAGAATCCTCATAAGGAGGGAAAGAATATTCCTGGTCAGAAGAAGAAACAGAAGAAACAGAAGCCTGATCAGAGGAGTCATAATAAACTTCCTGCCTTGGCCTTTTATTTGGAGGGGGATGTGAACCCCTAATCATAGTAAGTAAGTCCTCTGCCATTTTAAGTAACTGTTTCTGAGACTTGGGAGCCAGATCAGAAGAGGCCTGGGTTGCAGTCTTTGATTTGGAAGGAGTCTTTGCCTTTGTCTTTGGCTTTGCCTTTATTAGAAGCTGAGTAGGCCTAAAAACCCCTTCGGAAGCCGGTACCTGCACAGCGGCTCCGGACCCATCTGAAGGAGCATTGTCCGAAGGTCCAACTGAAATATTCAAAGGCCTAGTTGGCTCCTCGTGGGAGTCTGTTTCGGCTATCGGTTCCGAAATGGCCGATGACAGGGGCTGCAAAAGCGCCTCACTGACGACGGCCGAACCTGAAGCTGGCTCCACTTGTGCGATATCGTCTGATTTGGACCTCGGAGGCCTGTCTTTGTCCTTGCGTCATTTGTAAACTCCGGTAGCCGGAACCATATTCGACGACATTTTGTAATTAAAATGCCTACCGAAGTAATGAAAAGCAAAATCGTACCTTCGTTTAATAGTACGTTGATTGAATCTAGCACAAAACCGACAACTAGCTACATCGTGGTCAGGGCCTAAGCAAGGAATACAGTAAGAATGAAAATCCTTATGAGGTATTTGCTTCCCACATGAAATACAATTATTAACTTTTTCTGACATCGGACTGGAGCAAGAAAAAAGTTTCCCCAATGGGGTACTTAGCTTTGAGTAGGAGAAGAAAGTCTTCAGACTGAAGTTTGATTAGAAAAAATTGAGAGGAGTCAGCCGACCGGCACTTGCGAACTGCTATCACCGCACGGCAAGAAAGACTGGAGAACACGGTGTCGGCTGTCAGCTTTGTACTCCTGGCGCTCTGACATCAGGGAGCATGGCTGAACAGCCGATGCCGGACCCAGACTTTGGGATTCTGGCCGACCCAGGACTGCCTGCCGGCAGGGGAGAACCCTACAGTCATGACTGCAACAGTGAAACACGATGAACATCCTTTATCTCCCCATGTATTGGCTGTGTACTGCTTGCATCAGAATCAGCCCTGAACTTTTTAAAATGGTGGCAACTGCTGCATTAACAAGGTAAGTCCTGAACCTGGAGTGTATTGTTTAATAACATTAATGTGTGGCACATCCTTGCATTTCATTACTTAGTCCAGTAAGCAAGTAAAAGGTGGGAGATTTGTACAGAAAATACCTTAACATGTGACAGCAGAGAGTTATTTGGCTTATATGTACTAAGTAGTAGGCTTCAGGTATCAAAGATTCACACAGCCATACCCTTCAAAAGTACTGATGATAACTGCATGCCCTCATTTTAGCACTATACAGTTCTCCTGGAAAGTTATTAAAGGGAAAAGTTAGAAAGTAATGATACACATTGCAGTTTCTGACTTCACAACCATCACAAGATCATTCACTATAAAGCTGGGAAATTTGATGCTATCAATTGTCCAACTTTCCAAGAACCAGTATATGTCAAAGGTACAATTAACAGTTCAACACCACAAATGCAGATATACTAAGCACTAAGTTAGCTATACATCCTGAGCATCAGACACAAATCTTATGTATCCCTGAATCTAAAAGATAGAAAACAGGTTATGAGATAGTTATCATCACTTGCACATAGTGTTGTCTGGGGGGGGGGGGGGGGGCAGGAAGCCTAGGCTGAAACAAAAGGTCAGTGAGTGTGTATGAGTAAGAAAGAGAAGGAGAGAGACAGTTGGATACACCAACAAATGACCAGTGAGGCAAAATGAGTAACTGGTGTATGTGTGCACGTGTGTGTGTGTGTGTGTGTGTGTGTGTGTGTGTGTGTGTGTGTGTGTGTGTGTGTGTGTGTGTGTGTGTGTGTGTGTGTGTCTGTGTGTGGGAGTTTTCCAGGTTCATAGGATGATACTAGGCTATTGGCCCGGAGGTCCTTATAAGCCTAGCCAAGAATTTTGCCCATGTTCCTATAAAGTCAACACTTGTTTTTCCCTGTCCAGAAGGGACACAGGAGGGATCACAGGGGTGTATTTTCTGTTTCTCATCCAGTCATCCAGGTTCCTCTGAAAGAGTGCTAGTGAGGTACACTGCTTAACATGGAACAGGAGTCTATTCTACAGACTGGGGAGTCTTTAGGACACACAACTATCCCACCAACAAGTTCTATTAATGTCAGAGACCAGGTTAATGCCTTATGTGCAGGTTGCATGAGTGGAGCTTGACTTATGGATATGCAGCAACTCCATCAAGGTTGGGTATGAGACGGTCTTGTATGCCAGACACAGGTCACCTCTGAGCAGTCTGTATGAGACTGAGTAGAGGGATAGGGCTTCTAGCCAATCTGTATAGGAAAGGTGTTTGAGACCCTGGATTTTCCTGGTCAGGAACCTCTGTAGTCTGTCCAGCTGCTGCATCTGCTTGGCAACTTTACAGTACATGCTGAAGGAGTCATTGTACTCGATAATGGCTCTGATAAGAGAGGAATAGAGGAGTGTTATGACCTCCTTGTTCCAGGATGAAATACCCTTACTTATGAGGTGAGCCACGTAGAAAGCCTTCCATACAATGGAGGCAACATGGTGGTCAAAAGTCAGGTTGCTATCAACCTGGGTGCCTAAGTCACTCATGACTATTGCATGCTTAGTACATTGTTATTAATGTGATAATTAGTGAGGAAGCCATTTTTCCCAAAGGGGATATTGATGCATTTCTTGGCATTCAGTTTGAGGTCATGCTTCTGGCACCAGTCATTAGTTTGGGTAAGGTCCTCTTGGAGGATGTCAACATCACTACGGAAATTTAAGACTGTGCCCAGCTTGCAGGCATCTGCAAACTTGGTCAGCCACAGGCCACTGGTTCTGGCTTGCATCTTAGAAAAGTATATCCCAAGCGGTAGAGGCTACCAAGACAGATCCTTCGGGTACACTACTCATTATGGGTCTACTGCTAGAGGTGGTTTCCCCTATTTTGACTGAGTGGGTTCTATCAGTGAGCCAGTTAGTTACCCATCTGGTGACATACAGGTTGACACCTAGCTGGGAGAGTTTATCTATTATGCCCTAGTGGGCAATAGTGTCAAAAGCTTTGGCTAGGTCAAGGTAGGTGGTGTGCACCAGCTTCCCCTAATCCATAGCTTTGGTGACTGTTTTGAAGAAGTCAACCAAGTTTAACAGGCCTTATCTCCCTTTGACAAAACCAAACTGTGTGGGATCAAACATCTGGAGGTTGCCAATGTCTTTGTTTATAAGGTCCATGATAATGCATTCATGGCCTTGCAGATCCAAGCTAGTTAGGCTGATGGGCCTATAATTGCCTGGGTCAGTGGATGCTCCACCTTTGTGGAGAGGGATGACACTGGCTGTCCTCCATTCAGCTGGGATGAAGCTGGTGATCAGGATTTGGTTGAATAGGTTGCCTAATGATGCTGAGAGCGCTTGCCTGAGTTCATGTAGGATGCACTCAGGGATGTTGTTGGGTCCCATGGAAGATGTATTTTTTGCCTTTAAGAGGGCATTAATGACCTGCAACCTGGTGATGAGGCAGGCACTGGTGATGTCCTGGTTTACTGATGGGAGGGGGGGCGGGGGGGGGTGAAGTTTTTACTGAACCTGTCTGCCAGCAGGTTGGATATATCTATGGCATTTGTGTATGTGGTGTTCCTGGCCACCAGTTCAGAGCAGATTTGGATGTTACCTTTGAGACTGCGGACATATGTGAAGAAGGCCTTGTGATTGTCCTTAGCAGATGTGGCCAATTTGGACGCAATGTTAGCCTTAGAGGATTTCATCAGTGATCGTATTTGCTTGTTCAGACAAAGGAGAGATTGCTTACAACTTGGCACCTGCTCTTTCTTAGTCCTGGACAGCATTTTTTTGCTTTTATTATAGAGTCTGTTTATTGCTACTGTCCACCAGACAGGTTTACTCTTCCTTGAGGAAGACAATTTGCTTCTGTCAGGTATTGCTGAGTCCATGCAGCAATGTAAGTGCTCATATAGTTTTTTGGTGTAGGCTTTGACATTAGTGCTAGTTACAACTGAAAAGGGCTATGGTTGTGAGGCTGCTTATACCTGCTCTCAGGAGATTGTAGTGAACTTTGGAAAAGTTTTTTTGTTTGACCCTGGCAAGGAGGGGGGAGGGGGGTCAGGGGAGATAGTGTCTTTGAAAATTATTGCTTTATGATCAGCTCTTATCAAGGAGGATGACACTGTAGGGGTGCTACAGTGGCTACTCATGTTGGTTAGCACCAGGTCCATGATATTTTCACCTCTTGTGAGGGTGTTGACCAGCTGATCCAATGCATTAGTATTGATGAAGTAGAGGAATCTCAGGGCATTCGAATAGGTCTTTCAATCTATGGTCAGGTAGTTAAAGTCACACAGGATCAGGGTAGAGGGTTGAATCTTGATGGATTCAAGTAAGTCCAGATAGGTGGAGGGGGCATCCTGAGTCATGGTTGGGGATGTCTTTAGCTAGCTATGATATGAATAATTGTTTTGTCAACAGTTAACGGCACCTGGAGTGTCTCCTGAGCATCATAATGTTTGACTAGCCTGGAGGTGTGTGGTGTGTATGTCTCTGATAAATATTGAAACTCCACCTCCTTTGGCTATGTAGCCCTCCATTTGGGGACTGAAAGTATGGCAGGATGAGTAACCTGGTAAGGATGGGGTGCTCTCCATAGATTTCAACCAGGTTTCAGTGACTGCACAAATGTCAGTATCTTCCAGGGTAAGGAATGCTTGCAGTGAGTGCAGTTTCATGTTAAGACTCCTAGCGATTAGCAGCATGACTTTTCAATTTGATTTGGAAGAACTGCTCATGTTGGTAATTTTGTCCTCATGACTTTGCCCAAAAAGCAGTATGGGGGAGGCAAGATCCTTTACCAGAAGCCTGAAGCCCAGGCGAGACAGATAAAGGCCATCTCTGAAAAGCATTGTCTGTCAATCATGTCCTCCCAGGCTGTCAGGTACTGGATCCCCTGGGAATGACACCAGGAATGACACCAACAGGTGACACTGGTGTCTGAGTGTCTGCATTAACACAGCCAACCACTGTGATGGCTCCATGTCCTGGTATGTCAGAAAGGTGTGAGCTGTGCATGGTAGAGATGGCAGTTCATAGTTGTCATCTTCAACCACAAGAACTGGCTCTGCCAGGATTTGCACTGGCATGTCCATACCCATGATCAGCTGCAGTGCTACTACCTGAACAAGGCTAATGTCTGTTTGAAAAGTTCTCTTCACTGGTAAACCCAAGAGCATGACCTCATAGCCTGCCATATCTGGGTATATCAGGACTCTCACTGATGGAGCAGTGAAAGTGCTGCCACTATTGGCATGTGATCAGGCAGAGCCACATTGGCTAACAGCAGATGATGTTACTGACCTATGCCCATGAGGATGCTGTTACCCTCCCGGCAGATCTTCCATCACAGACAATGCTCGTTCCATGGCAGACACCCCTTGTTCCATCACAGACATCCATTGGTCTGAAGCACCTATAGGACTGTGTCTATGCCTACATGACTGCCCTAAATATACATTGAATAGCATGGGAAGAGACACCTGCAGCAGGTGGAAAAGGGTTAGCAGGTCCCCTCCGATCACTCCTATCAACTCTCCTGCTTGGCGTCTCACCCACACATTATCTACAGTGACGCTGAAGCCACAGTAGCCACACTTCTGTGATCAATGGTGTTACCTTCCATTATCTGTAGCCTCACTGGAATGGATAGGTGTAGGCTTACTGGCTGTGTCCAATGAAATTGCAGGAGATGGCTGTATGTCAACCTCAGTGTCAGATTCAACCTCTGCATCCCTGACTGTGCCTCAGTTTGTCCACCATTATCATCAGAGTCTGCTGATAGACTGGCATCAGGTGGCAGAGGGCCCACAATTTAACTGCCATGATCACCTGTGATAAAAACAACAAACACATGAATACATTAATACCTACATTATTATACTGCAATATATGCTAATAAAGTAACAGTGGTACCACTACTGCAGACAGTACAGCAATACACACAACAGGCGTGACTTGAACAGCATACACTAAAATATTTCTTTAAATTGCTCAGTAATACTGACATAAAAATGTTTGGCTTACCATCTTCAGAAGACATTCTCTTTTGTTATCCAGATGGCCCTGGAAGAAGTTAAGCAGTAGGTGAGAGCAACATCATCACAATTAATGGTAACACAGAGGGGTAATACTTTTACCCCTTTACATGTCTATTTAGTATACTTTCAATATAATGTGGCTATTAACTTAAACCTAAGCTAATAACTGCAGCAATCTTTAACCCCCCCCCCCAAAAAAAATACATGTGACATAGAAATAACATACTGATTGCAATTGTTTTACTATGCAACAGTATTCAGTTGTTGAGATACCAAAGCCTACCTATAAGCTCCTCTTGGGACATGCATGCTGTCTCTGGCACTGTTACTCTCACATCTAGGAACTGTTGTACTTGACTCTCCTGTGAGCTGTCTGGATCCCTCATATTGGTCAGGAACCCTTCACTGGGTGGTAGTGGTGGTTCTCTAGAAGCCCTTCCCTAGTAACTATCGAGTCACGGACCACTGTAGTTGCTCTCATCCTTACAGATGGGATTATGTCAGTGGCCCTGTGGTGCATCTGTTCTCATGTCCTGCCGTGGCCCCCTACATCATTAAGATCAGCAACTATCTGTTGCCAAATTTGAATCCGATGTACTGGATCTCCCCATCCCCTTTCCAGCAGAAAAAGCACCATGTTGCCTAATGGCATTTACAATGACTTGGTTCTTAGCATTGGTGACGGGGGCTCTCAGAGTATTAACACACCTGGGTGGCATACTCCTAGTTGTCCTAAAAGATGACAGAAGGATAATACACATAAGTATCACATAAGTACTGAATATATGCTTCCAGATAAAATAGAAAATGTAGTCACTCAGAGGTATCTCCTGTAGAAACATAAAACACTCTACAGATGTGAAATACTAACAACAGGCATGATGCAAAACAAGGAGCAGAACAAGAGCAACTTTTCCTTGTTTGTGACATAACAGTAATGTACCTTTGCTTCCTCCACAAAAAGAACAGTCTATGTTTGTTTGTGCCATAACAATAACTCACCTTTACTTCCCCCACAAAAGAACTATCTATCCTTGTTTGCGACATAACAGTAACTCACCTTTGCCCCCCCCCAAAGAACAGTAAATGACACATTTTGCTAACAAACCATCTTCAAAATGCTAAAAGCGTGACCAAAGGAACTGTCCCTGAAACATTTGTACATATTTATCACACAGCATTCCATTTTCATGTATTGTCAGTCATGTATACCTCTGAAATGGCTTGGCAAACATGATCATGCCATCAGTACACTTCTAACTAATGCATACAGATATAAGTGTAAAAGCCTTTGCTTCATATTTCTGTTAAATACATTACAGCATATGCAGTATGTAGCTGACAAAATGCAAGCATACCTTCTCAAGTTCAGTAATCCTCTATGCAGATATATCCCAAAGTAATAGCCTCTGTTCAGTTTTTGTCCACATAAATAAATATCCTCACCTTCGGTTTGCCTAGCTACATGGTTGCCTTTTATACGGTGTAGATTCAGGGCTATTAGCCTGGTGAAGATGCAAATGAGGTGTGAACTCATTAGAATTGCTGAATCCCCAAAAACTGGATCCATGTAGGAGATGTAAATAAACTACAGGCACTCCCTTAGTGTTTGTTATTAATAGACTGCAACTGTGAATGATTAGTGGTTGGATGAAGGAAAACACAACAGGCTCCCTTACTTCCACTGGGTGTATCAGATTAGATCTACAAAGTGTTAGATGTATGTTTGGAAATGTAAGTCAGAAGCACACAAGTCACAGGCTGCATTCCTTAACATTCACCCTGCCCTTCATTTGTTGAGAACTGTATATGATATAGGTTCATAGGTAGGTACTAGGCTATTAACCCTTGGGCCTATATAAGCCTAGCCAAAAAGGTACCCTGGCTTTCGCCACCCGAGAAAATTATCTTCTTGTGCCCCTGTCAAGCAGAGCCACAGAAGTGATCCCTGGGGTGAATTTCCTATTTTCCATCCAATCATCAAGATTTTTCTTGAAGAATGCAAATGAGGAGCACTGTTTGACATAGATAGGTAGCCTGTTCCAGAATATGGGAAGTCTCTGGGACAGGAATCTATCCCTCCAGCATGTTCTGCTTATTGTGGTGACAAGGTTTAGGTCCCTAGAGCATGTAGCTCAGAGGGACTGGTATTTTTTTAAGTGGAGCATGTTCAACAGCTCTGGGTTTGACATAGCTTTGCATGTTAGGCAGAGATTGCCTCTGCGTAGGTGATATGTTGCAGAATAAAGCTGGAGTTTTTTGAGACGGTCAGTGTAGGGCATCTGTTTGAGGCCAGTAATCCTCTTTGTGAGGTATTTCTGTGGCCTTTCCAGTTGTTGTAGATGCCTTGTGAGGTACATACCAAAAGGGGCGTTGTACTCTATAATAAGTCTAATGAGTGATGAGTAGATGGGAACAATTACTTCTTTTTTTCTGGATGAGAAACCTTTTGTGATGAGGTGAGCCATGCAGAAGGATTTCCTGACCACTGTGGCGATGTGATTATCAAAGGGAGACAACTGTCTACCTGTGCCCCAAGGTCTCTTATCACACTTTTGGCATTTAGTAGACTACCACTTATGTGGTAGTTCATGGGTACAGAGTTTTTACCAAAGGGGATGACAATACACTTTTTGGCATTGAGCTTCAGGACATGGCTTTGACAACAGGCATCTGTCTCAGTGAGGCCCTTTTGTAGTATGTCCACATCATTAGGAGCTTTGATTATGGCTCCTAGTTTGCAGCCATCTGCAAACTTTATTAGCCAAAGACCTTCTGTGCTAGCCTGTACTTCAAAGAAGTAGATACCGAACAGGAGAGGACGCAGGACTGAACCCTGTGGTACTCCACTTGTCACTGGTCTGAAGTCGGATTTGGAGTCTGCTACTTTTACAGTGTGGGTTCTGTCTGTGAGCCAGTTGGCAACCCATCTTGTGACATAGGGATTTATACCTAGTTTAGGGAACTTATCTATAATTCCAGAGTTGGGAATGGTGGTGAAAGCCTTGGCAAGATCTAGATAAGCTGTGTGAACCACCTTACGCTCATCTATGGCTTTGCTGACTGCTTCAAAGAAGTCAATTAGGTTTAGGAGACATAATCTGCCTTTTACAAACCCAAACTGGGTAGGGTCCAGAGTTTGGAGATTACCAATGTATTTGTTTATGAGTTCCATGATGATACGTTCCATGGCCTTGCAGACCAGGCTCTTCAGGCTAATGGGGCAGTAGTTCCCGGGGTCCATCGTGGCTCCCCCTTTGCAGAGTGGGATAACCATCACGGTGCACCATTTAGTGGGCATAAAGCCTGAGGTGAGGCTATGATTGAACATGGTATTTAGGTAGGGTGCCGGTTCATTCTGTAGTCCATGTAGAACGCAGCCTGGGATATTGTCAGGTCCAATGGATGCTGTGTTCTTGGCTTTGGAGAGTGTGTTTTTTACCTGTGCAGCCGGGATTACAGGAACTTTGCATTCTTCTGGTATAGAGATGGGCCCTTTAGCGGCTGAGAGGGGGGTAAAGTTAGCACTGAACCTATATGCCAGGATGTTGGCAATATCAGTTGGTTCTGTATATTTAGTGTCATTGTGCTGTAACTCAGAGCAGATCTGAGTGTTGCCATTGAAATTCTTGACATAGCTATAGAATGCTTTGTGGTTGTCTTTCCAGTCGGTGGCAATTTTGTTTCGTAACTAGCTTTGGAGGATTTTATGAGGAATCTCAGCTTCTTACTGAGGTTGACCAGGGAGTTCCTCCAGTCATGGGATTTTACTTTTTTTTGCAACAGTTTCTTTCTTCTGTTGTAGAGTTTGTTTATGGCAGAGGACCACCAGATCGGCTTCCTTTTTTTGGAGGATAGCATCTTGGTTCTATTAGGGATATCATTATCCATGCACTCATGTAAGTGCTTATAAAGTGCATTTGTGTAGGATTCAGCAGTCGTACCTCTATTGTCCGTCTGCATGGGTGTCATGAAGTTTGCCATTTCTGTCTTAAGAAGTGTGAAGTTGGTTTTGGAGAAGTTTTTTACAGTGGTTTCCCTAATCGGGGGTGGGGGTAGGATGTGGATGTCTAGGGTGATTAGCTTGTGATTGGATCTGACCAAAGAGGAATTGACCTCTGGTGTGTAACACCAGTTACCCATGTTGGTAATAACAAGGTCTAGCATATTGCTGCCCCTGGTGGGGGTGTGAATAAGTTGATCCAAGGCACTGGATTTTTTGAATTCCAGAAACCGTTAAGCAAAGGAGTTGGTACATGAGTAGTTTTCCCAGTTAATGGTGGGGTAGTTGAAATCGCCCATTATTAGGGTGTTGGGTTGTACCCTAATACTTTCCAGTGTATCAAGAAATGAGGAGAGGGAATCCTGGGGCATGGTGGGAGGCTACAATTGGATTGCGGTCTTGCCCAGAGTTAGTTGCACTTGGATAATCTCAGATGCATTATGCTGTGCAACTAGCCTGGAGGTGTGGATATCCTTAATGAATATGGCCGCGCCTCCACCTTTAGTGCTTCATTCCGGGTTAGGTGGCCGAAAGGTGTGGTATGAATTATAGCCTGTAATGCAGAGGTGCTCTCTGGAGCTTTGAACCAGGTCTCTGTCACTGCACAGATGTCGATGTTCTCCATTTTAAGGAGTACCTCAAGTGAGTGCATTTTGAGGTTTAGACTTCTAGCACTGAGTAGCATTACCCTCAGATTTTGTTTGCTTGTACCTGTTATGGTGGTGAATTTGTCATTTGAACCTTGCCTAAAAAAGGCACTATAGGGGTGGCAAGAGCCTTAGCCAGTATCCGGAATCCCAAGGGCGACAGGTGCAGGCCATCTCTGGCAAAGCATCGTGGTCTGTCGATCATGTCGTCCCAGGCAGACAAATACTGGATCCCCTCAGAATTTATTCTATTTATTTATTTATTTATTTGCAGTTGTTTAACCAGGATAGTCCATTGGGCCTAAAGAACCCATTTTCAATGGAGTCCTGGGGAAAAAAGCTGCACATACAGATTATACAAAGATTATATTACACATACATATTATACAAAGATTATGTTACACACATAGTTTACATGAGGATTATAGAGAAAAACATTGTAGAAATTCTGGTTATAAGTTAGACCAAAAAATATCAAACAAGTAATACAGGCAAAAATACCAAAAGAGAAGTAGTTTTTTTTTTTTTTTTTTTACTAAGAATTCTTGGGTACAAATAAGGAGTTGTATACTAGAAGCAAGCATGAATTTGCTAGCTGGAATTTGAGAAAAGGAAAGAGGAAAAAGTGTTGGGAGTAGAGAGTAGGTTATGAGGGATGTGAACAGAAGCATTCCCATGAGGATGTTAGATGAGAGTGTAGTGATTTTTTAAAGTATGGCAGGCTAACAATTGTACAAATGAAGGGGGGGGAGGGAGTTCCATAGGCATTCTAGTGAGAAGGACAGGAGGTTTTGTCCTGGAGGGTGTAGGGGTCTGTAAACTTCTATGAGGTTTTGATTGTTAGATCTTAGAAGTCTTTGAGTTTGATGCATTTTAAAGGTAGTTGAGAGAGAGAAGGACAGAGGGATGGCTGGAAAATGAGTTTATGTGCATAGGTGAGCTGAGAGTAGGAGAGGTAGTTGGGAAGCTCTAGCCAGTTGAGTTTATGGAGAGGTTCACCGTGATGGGTAGATGATTTGTTACTGGTGGCGAATCTGGCTATTTTATTGTAACAAGAGGACAGTTTGGTTTTCAGAAAAGATTGTAGGTTTGTTAGAAGAGGGGCACCATAGAGAAGGGAGGGAAGGAGAAATGTGGTAGAGAGAGTAATTTTGGTAGTTGAGGTGAGGAACTGATTGTGACGGTAGAGCATGCCCAGTTTTTGGTGGGCTTTTTTTATATTTAGTAGTAGCTGGGAGTTGAATTTGAGCTTGTCATCAATTTGGACCCCTAGTAGTTTGGCTTCAGATACCAGCTCAAGAGATGTGTTATTTTGGCTGGTGATGGAGAATAAATTTCTACAAGGTTATTAGTTTTGGAGTGGGTAAATATCATAAGTTTAGTTTTAGCAGCATTGAGTGCAAGATGGTTGTCTTTCATCCATTGTTCTGTGGTGGAGAAGGCATCGTGAGTAAGTTTTAGAAGAGTTGGAATGGATGAGGCAGCACAGATGATTGTGGAGTCATCTGCATATTGAATAATATTTGCAAGGGGGATAGAGTGGGAAAAGTCATTAATGAAAATATTGAAGAGGAGGGGGCCCAAAATAGAACCTTGTGGGACACCTGTGGAGGTATTCAGGAAAGAGGAGGTGGCTTTTTTCCACTTGACAGCTTGTTGCCTATTGGAGAGATAGCTAGTAAACCAACAGAGGGAAGAGGGAGAAAGGTTTAGGTTAGATAGCTTAGTAAGAAGTAGGTTATGAGAGATAGTGTTGAAGGCCTTAGAGAGATCGAGTAGGATGGTAGATACATTGAAGCCAGAATCTGTAGCTTTATTCACAGTTTCAAGGAAGGATAGGAGGGCAGTCATAGTACTATGATGGGGTCTAAATCCGTGCTGTGTAGGAGTTAATAAATTGTTGTCCAGGAGATGGGGAAGGAGTTGAAGATGGATACATTTCTCTAGGACTTTTGAAATGAGAGAGAGGATGGCGATGGGACGGAAATTGGTAATATTAGTATTGGTTCCACCTTTATGTAGGGGGATGATGTAGGCTTTTTTCCAGATTTGAGGAACAATACTTTCTTGGATAGAGCAGTTAATTAGAATACTGATAGGGAGGGCAATGGCTTCTGCAGCTATGTTGAGGAAGTATGATGGAATGTTATCAGGGGCATTGGTGCATGTTTTTTTTTTTTGCAGGAGTTTTATTTTATGGTGGATGTAGGAATAGGTTTAATGAAAAATGGTGGGGGTGTGGAGTGAGTGGGAGAAGCTGAAGGTGGAGAAGCATGTGGAGAAGTGGGAGAAGTTGGAGGGAGAGAAGCCGGAGAAGAAGTGGGAGAAGTTGGAGGGGGAGAAGCCTGAGGAGAAGTGGAGGTAGGAGAAGGATTGTTATTTGAGAAAGAGGACGTAAGTTTGGAAATAGAGTATATGAAGAAAGAATTGAATTGGGTAACAAGATCAGTGTCATCTACATTTGGGCAAGGGATAGGGTTTTCTGTGGTCCCAGGTTTTAAGAGGGTAGTTATACCCCTCCAGAACTTTTGAGGGTTGGTTTTGTGGTTACTTTGGAGTTGGGTGAAGTAGTTACGACGATCTGCAGAGATAAGTTTTTTAACTGAGTTACAAAGAGTTTTGTATTTGATGAGGGAGGATGTAGATTTGTTCTTTTGATATTGTGTCCAGGCTTTGTCTCTAAGTCACATGGTGGTTAGGGTGTTTATAGTTAACCAGGGGGTGGATTGCCTTTTTATTCTTTTGGTTTTTAATGAAGCATGAGTATCTAGAAGGTTTAGGAAGTTGTATTAAAGTGAGTGATTGCATCTTCAAGGGGTAGAGTTTTTAAGGGGAGCCAGTTAAGTGATTTTAGGGAGACAGAGAAAGCTTCTGGGTTAAACTTTCTATGGCATCGGGTAGTAATGTAACTATGAGTGACTTGTAAGGGAAAAGGAAGACATCTAGTGAAGCTAGGAAGGTGGTCACTGAGGGAGTCAGGTATGGTTCTACTATCTGGGTAGTAGTGAGGGTGGGAGACTAGAATCCAGCCTAGGATGTTGCCACTGGTGAAGTCTTTGCATGGTCTAGTTATGGAGTTGATGAGTTGAGAGTAGTTGTATAGGTTGATGTTAAGGGAGTGAGAGGGGGACTGAATGGAGGACCAGTTAATATTGGTATCTCCCATGATTATAGTTTCATTATTAATGTTAGTTGAAAGCCAGGAGAGGATTTCTTCGAGTATTAGTATATTGTATCCTGGGGGAATGTAAAGAGAGGCAATGTATATATATTTGTGTTTGTTAAGCTGGAGATGAGCCAGTACTAATTCTGCATTATGGAACTGGGGAATGGCTTTATCATAGGGTGTTAGGCATAGGGAGGATGAGTAGAGTAGAGCTACTCTGCCACCCTTTTAATGGGTTCTGTTTGATCTGATGATAGAGAAGTTAGGTGGTACTATCTCTGAATCTTTTATATGTGGTTTTATCCAGGTTTCAGAAATGGCTAGGATGTCTGGTTTGTTTTCGAATAGCCAGGCATGTAAATTTGGAATTTTGTTAGCTATGCTTTGTGCATTAAGAGATGCAAATAGGATGGATGTAGATTTTGAGGAGGGGAGGTTTGGGCCTGGGTTGGGGTGTATATCACCGGATAATAGGATGGAAGTTAGGAGTTGAGTTAAGTAGTAGAGGTATTTGAATTGTTTTGGTTGAGAAGTGTGGGTTAAAGGATTAGTGGAGGATATGGGGTGGAGAGTGTGCACAGAGGTTTTATGAGAAGGGATTGGTTTGTAATGAAACCACAGGATGTGGTTAGTAGGATAAAGTTCAGGAGAGATGGAGTTTGTATAGTAGGTGTGCAATGTGTGGAGAGGGTAGGTTGTATGTAGTAGTAGGGTGTGGTTGAAGAGGTAAGGCTGGGTAAGATGGTAGATGAAGGTAAGGTTTAGAAGGAGTAGTAGTTGGACTGAAAGGGATGGATATTTTACAGACATGTTGGGATTATAATAAGCAATGTAGGAGTTGAGTAAGGAGGTGGAGAAAGGTGATGCTGGTGTGACATGACTAGAGGAGGGGATAGGAAGAGGAAGGGGTGGAGTTTGGTAGGTGCAGAGGAAGTAGGTGTGGCTATATGGGTATAAACCTAGAGGTAGTGGGGGTGGGTGGCAATTGGGGGTAGGGTAGGGGAGCAAAGTGAGCCCGCAGGGCGAACAGAGCGGGTAGTGACAAAAGAGAGAATGAGGAGTAAGACAATCAGAAAAATTGAGAGACAGCAACAGGTAAGTGTGAAGGTTGGAAAAAGGTGGACGGTATGCAGAGATAGTAAGGAAGAATGGCAGGATGCAAAACTGTTAATCGCTGATAGGGTGCCTGGGGCAGAAGATAAGGTGGTAAATAACTGTATAAGAGACTAAGAACACAGTGAAGTGGGAGATTTCCACAGGAAGCTTACAGAAGTGGTATAGGAAAATGAAAGTGGAGAGACTATTATTTCACGGGTACAGAGACGTAGTAGGAGATTATAGCTCAGGAGAAAAGTACAGTGCAGGGTTGGGTTATGAATTGCCACCTGGTGGCCACTCTTGGTATGTCAATGCTTTATTTAGTAGAGATGGGGATGGGGAAGGGAATGAGAAGGAGTAGGCAATGCAGGGGGTAAGACTGTGGAAGTACAAGTTGAAGGCAGCAAGGGGGGTTTGGCTGCTGGCTAGTCTGCCTGTTTAGTTGGCCTGGACTAGATATTATATCAACTTTAATTTAGAAGAATTAACAAACATGTATTAACGTTGAGTTAATATGAATACATACTTTCAAAGCCTTTTATAGGACACACACAAAATGACATCAGAAGCGTATCCAATTGTTGAAGTCAGTCATTTTGTCCTTGTACTGTGGTATCATTCTGGGTGATGGCAGGATGCTACTCAGGGCTAGGGTCATAACTGCCTTGGCTACAAGATTGGAGAGCTTCTCCATGTCATTTTTCATGTAGTCCAGGGAGGTACATCTCAGGTCATTTACACCAACATGGACAATGACGGTGTCATATTTGCACTTGTTGTGGAGTGACCTGAATGAGTGCATTATGTGGTGGATCCTGGCACCTGACAGGCAGCTGACAGTAACTTTCTCCTTGTTTAGCCTGGTGAGTGGAACATCAGTGTGCCTGACTATAGAGTCATCTATGATTAGAGTGTTGGGTACATTGTTATGCCTTATGGGCTGTGGTTGAGTGGCACACTGAGTTTGTGGGCTATGTGTCATTTGGGTTGTGTTGGGGGTGGAGTTTGCTTGCATTTCTGCTTTGGAGGTCCCTGATGCTTGGGCAGGTTTTTATTGAGAGCCTCCATCAATGTAGGTGTGTGTTTTGTGTTTCTATGTGTGTGTTTTGGTGGTGTAGGTTTTGAGTGACTATGTGATGAGTGTGGTGTGGTGCAATTGTTTACCTTCTCCTCTTGACTTTCTAGTCCCGTCCTGGGTGAAGAGAGCTTTAATTCCAGTTTGGCTATATAAGTGCATCTCTCACAGGTTGTAGTGTTGGGTGGTAGGAGGAGAGGGTTGTCTGTGTACATGAGGCAATTGATGCACTGCCCCAAGATGCCCAGATTCATCTGGTAGCCAGGAGAAATCACCGAGAGCTGACCCTCAGACATGCCTGGATAGGTGCTTATTTATTAAGTACTAAACACTGCTTTCCTCTAGACAAGTGAGGAAAGTTGAGTGCGGTAGTAATTTGTAGCTTATTTAGTGCTTACAACGAGTTCTGAACAAGTGTTGAGTTCAAAGAAACAGATTTGAGTGCTGAAACTAGAAAACTGGCTAGTTCTAAGAAACAAAATTAAGCTAGAAGGCTTCCCTCCAACACAGAAAGGCTTGGGTGCTCAGAAGCCTACAAACAGTCTTGACCACTTACAGGAAAGGCAGGAGACAAGCTTACATTTTTTTTTCTTTCCTAGATGCTCTCTTTGTACACAGTAGGAGTGCTTGAAATCAGAATATGATCTCACTGCGCTCACTTGAGTGAGCAAATGAGATGGGCCCAGAAGGAGTATCCAAACACAAATTTACAAGAGGGGCAGGCAGTTTCAAAGCCACCAAGATTAACACCAAAACAAAACCAGAGAAGGTGGATGGGGAACTAACTGAAAAAACAGAGTCAAAACTTACAGTTCAGTTAATATTCAATGCAACACAAATAAATCAATTAAAATGCTGTATTATTTGAAAAAAAGTGCAGATAAAAGGTACTTAAATTCTCTTATACATCCACTTGAATACAGCTAGATCGTAGCCGGACAAAGCTCAGGTTTTAAGCAGAAGATATTCCAAAATGTACCACTTAAATAGGCAGTAGTAACAGAATATCTACCCCAGACTGCAATTACTGTCTATGCAGGAATTCTAACAGGCAATAAACTCTAGCAAGCACTAACTGAAAAAACAGAGTCAAAACTTCCAGTTCAGTTAATATTCAATGCAACACAAATACATCCATTAAAATGCTGTATTATTTGAAAAAAGTGCAGATAAAACGTACTTAAATTCTCTTATACATCCAGGTGAATACAATTAGATCTTAGCCGGACAAAGCTCAGGTTATATTAATAGTTAATATTCTCACATGTTTTAAGGCCATGTGGTGACCCCTAACCGGGAAAAGCCAAAAGAAGAAGAATATAGAAAGGCAAATACACTGCATGTCTCAGATTAATGTTTAGATAAATGAAGACTGGCCAACAAACAAAAATGTAAGGCATGACTGTATGTTTGCAGGCAATAATCATGACAGGTTGTGTGATCACTAGGTGCACTACACCCCAAACTAATACATGTACAAATAACACTTGTCTAGCTTGACATCAGGGTTAGATGCTCTTGCAGTTGGTTGTGTGCATACTGATTTAAGAAAGATAAAGCACCCATCCTGTGTTCTGAAGGTGCATGTGAGTGTGAGGTCAAATCCAGACCTATGTAGAAATATCTCTTTTTTACTAACATTTTATAGTGTGTATCTGATACGTTGTTTTTCCTTATTTCAACTACCTCTCCTTTTTCTTTCTTTTTTTTATTATTTGCCAGTATTTGTGAGATACACTGCTTAGCACAAACATGAGAGAAGGAGAAAAATGAATGTCAGGTTTGGCTATGCTTATCTGGTTTGCGCAAAGCGTCACAATGCACAAACGAGAAATTGGCCCACCTAGGAAGCAGACAGGACCCAGACAACCAAAAATTGAAACTGGATGCATTCAATTAATGCTAGCACACATACACAACTTCTTATACATCCAAAATGCAGGAACTGCAGAGCAAGATGCCACGCAAACTTGTTCTCCTTCAGGAACACCAAAGCAAACCAGTGTACTTTCTGCACAGTTTGTTTTCTTCAAAATGCAGGAACTGCAATGTAAAGTGCCACACAAACTTATTGTCCTTCAGAAAAGCCAACGCTTCATTTTACAACAAGAAATAAGCACTTTCATCTCAAATTAATTTTAAAAGAGACTTCATCAGAAACAGTGTATTGTCAGCACAACTACATTTAACATACAAGTGAATAGTGACTTCATTTCTTCCTGCTAAGCAGGAAACCAACATTTTAAAGTGGCAGCACATAAAAAGTCATAATATATGTCAATATTTAAATAGTTACATAAAGGGACCCTAATGATTTATATAACACATTTCTCATATTGCATGATAATACTATCTGATTTCTAAACAGATTTTAATAGCAATAACTATATAAATAACAGTCCTATATGACATAAAAAGCCCTACCATGGCATAAAATGGCAGCTTCGTCTGAATTCATTGTATTGGCCACTGAATGACAATGTGTCTATTAGCAGTTTATTAAAAATAAAGGCACTTGATAGACATTAGTAGATTAATCTTGTTTATTTTTTATGTATATATTTTATATATGTATTTTTCATGTATATATTTTTATATATATTTTATATAATACATCTTATAAAATTAATTTTAAATACATATACTGCTATTTATTACACATTTATATAGTTACATAGTAAGGTTTTATATACAGGCATGTATTTTATGGATTCAGCTTTGAAATCCATTTTATACCATGGTAGGGCTTTTTATGTCATATAGGACTGTTGTTTATATAGTTATTGCTATTAAAATCTGTTTAGCAATTGGATAGTATTATCATCCAATATGAGAAATTTGTTATATGAATCATTAAGGTCCCTTTATGTAACTATTTAAATATTGCCATATATTATGACTTTCTTATGTGTTGCCACTTTAAAATTTTGGTTTCCTGCTTAGCAGGAGGACATTAGGTCACTATTCATTTGTATTTTAAATGTAGTTGCGCTGACAATACACTGTTTCTGATGAAGTCTCTTTTAAAATTAATTCGAGACAAAAGTGCTTATTTGTTGTTGTAAAATAAAGCTTTGGTGTTCCTAAAGGAGAACAAGTTCATGTGGCACCTTGCTCTGCAGTTCCTGCATTTTGAAGTACTTGTTTATTTGGTCTTTGGTTGTTTTGTATGTTTTGGATTACAGACATGAATGCAGAACAGGGTAATTCACCACTAATAAGTGACATGCAGTCGAGGGAGAATTCTCAAAAGAATTGGACTGTAAATGGGACTGTAAATGATTTAGCTGTGCTAATTCAGCAACTTATATATCGCATGGACAGATTAGAGCAGTTGGCTCTATCTCAGTTGTCCATACATCCAACATTGAGCACTTCCACTAGCAATATTACATTGGATGCTTCTGGGACCCTAAACAACCAAGGAGAAGGACACCTGGCAACATTTACATCTTCTTTGCCTTCTCTACAGCTGTATATTAGGCAGAATGAGGTAAACATGCATATTAATGCTTTGAATGTTACTAATGCAACTAATGATACAAGCACTAAAACTTTGAATACCCCCATGTTAATTCAATGGCTTAGAAATGACTATAATACATTGAGAAATTCCCAGTCCACTAATGTTACTTTCTGTGACCAACTTAATGACTTAGACCACTATTTACTCAAAATTAAGAAACTTCAGATGGACAGTTTTATTTTTCAAAGAATGTCTGAATCAAAAGACTGTACCTAAGGGCCTACATATGTGGCACTACCCTATGGGATTGGAAGCAGGCTCTGACTTTCACAAAGATTTATTGGAAAATTTTGATAGATTTGGTTTTGAATATATGTGGATGGTAATAAAATACAATGGTAAACTGATTGAGACTTGAATATAGAAGCTGCAGCACTCGATAAACAAATTACACAGAATCCTATTTTTTCAAATATAGTCAAATCTTTCATACTACTGATGAACAAATGTTGAGCATCAAAAACAAGAAAATTAAGAAACTAGCTAGAGATGAAAAAGACTCTGCTAACAATCTAGCTTTTCCCCCACCCCATCACAAGTATAACAACATAATAGGAGGGGAACTGAATCTTATTCTAATGCTAACTATGAGAATAATGTCACTAATGATGCAGATTTATATGATGAAGATTTTTTAGATGAAAAACAGTACCCATCCTTCAGATGGTCGGAGCAGATAATGAATCAGCAAATAATCCAACCACAACAAGCGACAGCACCCCCACCAATCTGGGAGAGGGAGAATGAACAACAGGGCGACCAACAAGAATACTTGGAGGGGGAGACAGAGACAGTAACTACAACATTAACAAGAAATTGTTACTTGTTACTATATTTGAAAGTAAATTTTAACTCTGAAAATGAGATTAAAGTTTATAATTTTTTCAGATATTACTTTGACTGTGACTATATGTGAACTGTTAGCTAAGGGACTTACATTTGTACCTGACCATCCTACTAATTTAGTTCATACCCTTATAGATTTAAAGCAATATATTAGAAAGCTTAACTTAAATATTATGTTTAAGAATGTTGAACAAATAAGGGACCCTGTCAGAATTTCTAGCACCTACAACCCCCCGATACACCCTGTCTTGGCAACATTTGAAAGACTTTGTGAGATAGACATTCAGGAACTCTGTAATAATTCTAAAAGAAGAAAAGTTAATAAGGACTTAAATTATAATGAAGAATCTGAACTAGAATTTCTGATGTATAATAAAGGGATAAGAATAATGAAGCCAGACAAAGGGGGAGGGGTTGTCATCATGAACAAAATTAATTATAATAATTAAATAATTAAATAAATAATTAAAATAATTAATGGGGTTGGGAGGGTGGCCTAATGGTTAAGGTGTTTGCCTTACAAACACAAGGTGCAGGGTTTGAGTCTCACAAGGGATAATTGGCTAAGCTTACAATGGCCCGCAAGGGCAGTTAGCTTAGTACTAATCTATGAATCTATGAATCTATAATAAAATGTTTGAGAAATTGAATACTGAGACATACACAAAAAGCTCTTTAAATGAAATGAATGGAGCCTATAGAAAAATTAAGGGGTTTATACATGACATGTTTATTGATGGCTTTATTTCTATTAATGAAATGCATTACCTTTTGGTTGAATTTCCATCTACCCCAGTTTTTTTGTGGGGCCCCGAAAATCCAAACAAATTTAAATAAACCACATATGAGACTGACTGTGGATGATAGGGCTCCATAACATATCCTATGGCAAAATATTTGGACAAGGAGTTGAGTAAATATATATGGGATGAGCCAACTGTATGCATTGACTCATGGGATTTCTTAAGAAAGGTTAATGAAATAGAATATAAGGATGGATACTTATTTATTACAGTTGATGTAGCTAACCTATACAGTGTCATACCACATGAGTTGGACATACAATAGTTCTGTGACTATCTGCTGTATAAGAATGTAACATAAGAAAAAAAATCAACATGTATGAACAAATGATTGAATTAATACTAAGAAACAATTTTGTTTTATTTGAAGGTGAATATTTTCTCCAGAAATAAGGGGTGGCAATGGGCTTCTCTTGTGGGGGCCTATATGCCAATATTATCATGCTTGAATGGGAGAATCGATATTTTAGTCAATCTCAGTTTCTTCCATACTGTAAAACTTATGTCCATTATTTGGATGATATATTCATCTTGTGGGAAGGCCCTAATGGGCTGATATTTTTGGAGTTTATTAATATGACAAAATAATTTTTGAAACTCATGTATACTATAGAAGAAAAGTCTATTCCTTATCTAGACATATTATTGAAGAAGGATGATGTTAATAAGAGATTTGTGGTGGAAATTTTTCGCAAAAATACATATTCCAATAGTTTCCTCCATTTTAGTAGTTGACATCCTTTTAAGCAAAAATGGACAGTAGTCAAGGGGTAATTTGTCCAGGCAGCAAGGATGATTACGTTAGAGGATTTTTTTTTGGAAGAATGTAATTTACTTAAACAAATGTTTATTAAACACGGCTATCCAAGTAATTTAATTGACTAATTGATGGATGAAGTAAAAATAAAAAGAGACAATGGCCGTTTTTTACATATTTTGAGGCCTAGGGGTACAGAAGAGCAACATAATAGGAATAATCTGGAGTCTGAAGTACCTCTACATACAGATTTTGCTTCCAGTGGTATTGTAAATGATAGTCCTAATCGAATGATATCTTACCAAAGTAGTTTTTTAACAAATTATAACAGGGATGCACCTATGGAAAAAATATTTTAACTAAAAATTGGAATTTAATTAATAATGATAGAGAGATGAGAGACATTTAGGGCATGCACTCATCTGTGTTTATAGGAAGGGATAAGAACAATAAACAATATAAGGGTCAAATGTATAAATGGGATGTATAAATTTTGTAAGAACATTCTAGAAACTAATAATATAGAAATTAATGGGGTGTATATTAAGTTCAAATAGAAATTCTGTTGTACATCTGAAAGATTGGTATATTGTGCCCTCTGCTCTAATTGCCCTGTTTTTGTATGGGCAAAACAGAGCATAAGCTAAAGAGTAGAACTACGGACCATCTGAGGAACATTCGAGACAAATATGAATTTAATGCTCTAACTAAACACATTTTGGCACATCCTCAGCATATCTTTAAATGTATTGTGTTGGATACTGTAAAACAGCGGGGGGGGGGGGCTTGGCCATACTTATTCGAGAATCTGGAACTTTCCTGGCAGCTTCATCTGAATTCATTGTATTGGCCAGGTCTAAATGACAATGGGTCTATTAGCAGTTTATTAAAAGTAAAGGCACTTGATAGACATTAATAGATTAATCTTGTTTATTATTCTTTATATACATACATATATATACATATATATATATATATATATATATATATATATATATATACATATATATTATAGATATATTTTACATGTATATATTTATATATATATATATATATATATATATATATATATATTATATACAATACATCTTATAAAATTAATTTTAAATACATATACTGCTATTTATTACACATGTATACAGTTACATAGTAAGGTTTTATATACAGATATTTATTATATGGATTAATCTTTGAAATCCATTTTATGCCATGGTAGGGCTTTTTTATGTCATATAGGACTGTTATTTATATATTTATTGCTATTAAAATCTGTTTAGAAATTGGATAGTATTATCATCCAATATGCGAAATTTGTTATACGAATCATTAGGGTCCCTTTATGTAACTATTTAAATATTGACATATATTATGACTTTTTTATGTGCTGCCACTTTAAAATTTTGGTTTCCTGCTTAGCAGGAGGAAATTAAATCACTATTAATTTGCATGTTAAATGCAGCTGTACTGACAATACACTGCTTTTAATGAAGTCTCTTTTAAAGTTAATTTGAGACGAAAGCGCTTATTTGTTGTTGTAAAATAAAGCTTTGGTGTTCTTGAAGGAGAATAAGTTTGTGTGGCACTTTGCTTTGCAGTTCCTGCATTTTGAAGTTAACAAACTGTGCAGAAAGTACACTGGTTTGCTTTGGTGTTCCTGAAGGAGAACAAATTTGTGTGGTACCTTGCTCTGCAGTTCTTGCATTTTGAAGTACTTGATTATTGGTCTTTGGTTGTTTTGCTTATACATCCAATAACCTTGACATTGCAAATGCAATTATGTAATGTCTCAATGCTTTGCACTGTTGTGCTCCATTTACCATCACACAAAAGCAGTGCATGGTGGTGTTCACCGTGTTTGCACGATAGTAAGTGGAGTATAACAGTTACAAACAGTTTGTGCACTCACAGTATATGTGATAACTGGAATTGGCAGGAAAACATCACTGTCCATTGCACTTGATCTGTGGTAGACATGACAGACATTTGTGGAGAGGATGTCAGGTTTAGGGCATACAGCTGGGGTGACAAGGAGTCTAAGATTTTTACTGGACTCCTTGTTAAGCATCACAGTAACTGGCATCATCAGGAGTAATATTCTGGTCCCCAATATAAGTTGGAAGCTTGGGATATTTTAACCAGGCTGTATCCAGTACCTTCATATCCCATGCACTGGTGAACAATGTAGGCATCATTATATTGACCTACAGAGGAGGAAAAGGGATACTCTTGAATGCTGGATTAAGGAATTTACATTTTTTTATTTTATTTTATTGTGGATTTTTTTAAATTTTATTACATGTCATTAAAATGTGTCCATCTCATCCACATGTACCACATAATTGAATGCTTCACTAGACAGCACGGTAGGCCTGCCCCACAGGATCTACTTGCTCCCCCTCCACTGGCTCCAACACTGTTGCCCAATATGTCTGGGACCTGACCTGACAGCAACTCCACTGCTGCTCTTGCACTACCTGCCCCATCAGGTAGTCCTGCCTGAAAGCTCATCTTGTGGTTCCCTCCTGGAACAGTGGCAGAGGTGGTGATTTTATCAACCACACTGAGTTGCCAGGGATGGTGCATAGGGCTGTGTACTACACTGTTGGTGCATGCCTACATTGGCAAGAAAAGCTGCTCTCCCTCATTTTACAGAGTACCAGGAGGAGGAGAAGGAGATATCAAGTACTCTAGCCAGCTTCAGAGTGAGGTACAGTGATGACAGTCCAGGGGTGAAGATTCGGTTCTCACTGTCACCCAGCTTGATGACCATGGGTTCTCGATAGCCCCACCCTCACCCAAATCATGGTGTCCCCCAACCTTTTGTGTCCATCACTATCACTCTCTCGTCTTGATTGTCTTGTCTATCTGCAATTGCTTCCTCACCTACCCAAATCAGGCCCATGCATTTCTACATATTTTCCTCAACACTCCTCTCTCTCTCTCCACAAAAAAAGAAAAAAAAAAGAGGGCCACAAACATTCATCCCATACATAGCTCTCTATTTCATATACATGTCTTCCTGACACCCTGACACATTTGATTTGGTGCAATTGGCTATACAACATGATTGTGTTGTGGCTACCCCTCTATCTGGAGGTAACATTCCAAAATCAGTAAATATCTTGCACATATATTAATTTTACACCATTAAAGACATAGATAGTTTTGGTTCTTTCATATCTCCATCTTGCACATTCTTGACCTGCCCTCCCTTAGTTCTTCCCCTTGCTTGCTCACATTTCACAACTATCCTATCACATCATGCACCAACATGCAGCAACAGGGAATGGCAGAAATCTATTTACATGTATTTAAAAGTAGTAGATATGGTGACAATGTATATGGCAGTATTTGACACACTTATATTCATACCCAGTACCATCTGGCCCCAACATGGAATGTATCACTGCATTAACATGTGCTGCAACAAAGTCAGTTAAGCAGCAGGTGTATTTCATAGATTCAATACTGCCAGCATTTAGCAATACAACTCATGTTTGTGCACTGCTTACCTATGTGCAAAAGGGTATCTCACATGTGTATACACTTTGCTAACCATCACGCAAATCTGCTGCTCACCACACTACAGAAATGCATTTATTTATTATATATCACTGCTGTTAACCATTCCCTCTATATGACATGAAATTACATGTGTAAACATTACAAACTTAAGGACCTATGTAACAATATGTCACACATTTACAACACATCCATCTGTTGCCACACCCCCAAGCACTGCAACCCTAGTATCTTAGTACTTTCTCCACACATATATCAACCACATTACAAAATGTAGTATTAAATGCTGTGTGCTATGCAGTGCACATCAGTCCGGTAACATGCAGAATTACAACTATTGACCCATATGCCTAAAAACACTTATCTGCGAGGCTAGGGAAGGAGTCAGCATGGACCATATCCACAGGGACATAGGTGACCTTCAACACACTTGACCTTACCTATTTTGTTTTTGTCAAGAGTACATCTTGCTTTTTGAACCTTGTTGACTTATTGGATACTAACCACACAGACCTGGATGAGGGATACCAGGACATACTGCCTATGTTGACTTATCCAAGGCCTTTGACACTAATCCTCATTCATGTACCATAGTGAAGATCTCACATGTGAAAATTAAGCCATACAGTAGTACTGGGAAAGGCAATTGGCTCACTGAATTAATACAAACTCTCAAAGTTGGGGACTGCACCTCCACCAGTAGCCAAATGCCATTAGAATACCATAAGGATTTGTGCTGGGCCCTCAACTTTTTACAAACTACTTCTCTGAAGTAAGGCCAATGGTATATGGCCTGTGGTTTATCAAGTTTACAGATAACTGGTAACTGTACACACTAATATAGAGTCACACAATGAGGGTAACATCTTATAGAAGGGGCTGCCACATACAAATGACTGATGCCAAACACATGGAGTGAACCTTAAAGCATATAATGGCTCATTGTCCCTTTTGTCAGTGAAGTACCCTGCTAATTATGATATACATAGTGCCCCTCTAAGGTTAAACAGTATTGTGAGACTTGGGAAAACATGTTGATAGCAATCTACACTTTCATCACTGCGTGTCCATAGTGGTGACCCACACATTCTACATTGTGCACATCATATATATGGACATTGCGTCCAAGAGCAGGGTGGTGATGTCTCTGCTTTTCTCTTCCATTATCAGACCACTAACTGAGTGCAGTGCTCCCTTCTGTCTGCACTGGAACAGACACCTGCAGCAATTGGAGAACACAGGATTGTGCCTGGGAGACTCCAGGGACTACAGACATGACATACATGGAAAGACTGAAATACTAGTCATTGTACTCAGTATCATGCAGGCTCCTGAGATGTGAACTATGTCTGCCCTACAGAGCAGTCTCAGGCCCTGCCATACTGGGAATGCTGCACATCTGAAAATCAAATGAGACAAGAATAACTTAGCCCATGGTTCTTAACATAGCCTGTGAAATAAACAGAATATGCTGGGGAGACAGATATATCCCCCATTGAATCAGCCTCCTCTTTAATAGGCCCCCACTGCATGTGAATCACTGCTCCTCAAAGAACTGTTCAAGCCCAAACTTGACTACTGGTTGAGTGATTGTAAAGTCACCTCTGGGGTGGCACCTATGTCTCTCAAGGGCAGAGCCAGTTGGTGCTCCTCACAAAATTGCTCTGCTAACAACAACCTTCCAACTATGCTCAATAAGGGTACTTGTATTTTTACACAACTAAGATTCTAAATGCAGGAGGGCCATTAGGCTAGTAGTTTCCTATGCACATAAGAAGCTATGAGCCTATGGAGGTCATATATTATAAGTTAACTTGCACTCTTATAAAAGTCAGACTTGTGCCATGGTGCTTGTGTAAAGTATTGTGTAATATAGTCTGTGTACTTAGGTGTCAGCTCTTTTCTCACTGCAGTCAACTGGGGGTGTCTAGGCAGAAGAGCAGAAAAGTGTATCCTATAGTAACTGTTCCAATGCCATGGATTGACAGTATTTTGATACTTGCAAATGCCAACAAATCCAAGTCATGCAGGTCTTCCAGTCTCCCACATGGCCTGCTGATGTCATCTACTATATGTTGACCAGCACACTGCTAAAAGTCAGACTCTTGCTGTGGCACTTGTGCAACATACTGATTTCTGTAGCCTGTGCACTTAGATAGGCGTGGGTTCTGTTTTTGTTGCAGTCAACTGTGTATGTGTGTGTGCATCTAGACAGAAGAGCAAGTGCATATCCTGCAGTTACCACCCCAATCCAATGCATTGACAGTATTTTGATACTTGCACATGCCTACAGATCCATTTCAGGCAATCCTCCCAACTTCTTCTCTCCAACATGCACTGATGATGCACCACTATAAGTTGACATGCAGCTATATAAAAGTCAGTGTTGTGCTGTGGCACTTGTGTAAAGTAATGTGTTCTGTAGTCTTTATACTTAGGTAGGGGCTCTATTCTCACTAAAGTCAACTGTTTATGACATGTTGCTTGACACTACAGAGAGCATTTTACACCAGCATGTGGGACACTGTTATATTCTCCTCAACAGATACTGCTGATATCAACAGCTATAAAATGTTGTCTGAGACACTCCAAATTGGACTTTAGCTGTAGTGCTTGCATAAAGTATTGGTTCTGTAGTTTATGTACCTAGATAGGTAGGTGTTCTACTCTCACTGCAGTCAGCTGTGTGTGTGTGTGTGTGTGTGTGTGTGTGTGTGTGTGTGTGTGTGTGTGTGTGTGTGTGTGTGAGCTGTTTCTTAACATTACATAGAGCATTTTACAACATGTAGACACTGTTGTATTCTCATCAACATACACTGCTGATGTCATATGCAGTACTCCCATCTCATCATATACAATAAAGGTTACAGTGGCATGGTTTTTAATCTAGCCACAGACATGAAGACATAGTTTGTAGGCCCTGTGTTATCTTGCTGAAAAAGCCCCATGGTCTCTCCAGCTACTACATGTGTCTGGTGAGGTACATGAAAAAGAGACTATTATACTCTATTAGTGTTGTTATGAGGTTTGACTATAGTGCTGTCATATAATCCTAAGATCTCAATATGATGGCATGAGTTATAATGTGCACAACAAAGGATTTCAATACCAGTGTGGATGCTGAGTGGTCAAAGTTCAAATTGCTATCTACATGTGTTGTCAGTGCTTGCATCACCAGGTTTCTATTTAATAGGAGTGTTGTCAATGCTGTGATTAACATGGAATTCCATTTTTCAGATGGACAGCATTATAAACTCACATTTTTGCATTTATATGTAGATCCTGTGCCCATGTCACAATTCAGTTGTGTGTGTTAACTCCTCTTGTACTATGTTATCACCACTGGTAGGCTCAATAATTGCACACAATATGCAAGAATCAGCAAACTTGGCAAGCCAAAGGCCATATATATTAGCCTGCAATGTAGAGAAATAGAGTTCAAACAGTGAAGGGCCAAGCACAGAATCCTGGTGGTACAGGTTGATTCATCAGATTTCATGTGATGTACTCTGTCATTGAGCCACTTGGTTACCCATCAACTGTTGAAGGCTTAATTCCTAGCTTGGAGGTTTTCTCACTGTTAGGGTACAACCACGGTGATGCAGTGGTAGCATTGTCACCTCACAGCAAGAGGTTCTCCCGTTTGATTCTCAGCTGTAGCACCTTCTGTGTGAAGTCTGCATGTCCTCCCCACAGTCAAGTGGTGTTCAAAAGACATGCATGAATGGGCATGCCTTCGTTGAAGGTTGGGCATCGGGCTGGCACCTCGGCATCTTAAAAATTGACTGCCAATCATTAGTGGACCAGAGTTCCACTGTGGCAACCTCTAACTGGGAAAAGCCGAAAGAAAAACAACAACCTGCATGGGAGATTGTGTCAAAACCCTAGGCCAGATCTTGATAGGAAGTATGTGCTGTCTTACCTTCATCCAGGCCTATCATATGGAATCAATGGGCTGTGACAACATCACAGATCACCTATGGCATGACTCAGCACATACACCTTCTTGATACGGTTGAATATACATTTCAATACACCCGCCACACAGCCTATGCTGCCATACAAGGGCGTCAACATGCATCCACCTGAGTTGGGGGAACAACACCTGATACATATATTTATAGAGAAATCCAGACTCTCCTCAACTGTGAGATAGACCAACATGTCATCATGGGCCTCTTCTACATGTACCATAGTAATATTCCAGGTGTGTGCAACAGAACTGTTTTAGTTGTTAATGGTACATCAAGTTCCATTAAATGTGATAGATGTCCTCAAAGAGGTCATCAAGGGCATGCATGATGACAGCAGTATCATCTTGTGAAACCTGACCAGGTCAAGGCATTTGACACAAATCCACACTGAGGTATTCAAAATACACTGTCATATGTGGCCACAAACAGCAATATCACCAAATGGGTAGACCAGTGTATGAGAAAAGTGGCATCTCACTATGTTGAAATGTGAAATCAGAAAAACAACATTGTCCTGAACCATGAGCAGCTTAAAATACATTTTTTAAACACTTAACATAGAATTCTGTAAAATACAAGATGTATAAAATAAAATCCAAAACAAAGATATCAAATTCCAAACCACACATTGCAAGTCAGAGTTCCGTGCCTATTACTTTGAAAATGAAATTGAGTAATCAGTTGTTCTTTATAACAAAGCATATTTTTAGATTAGTTGATCTTTTATAATTATATAGTTGCTCAGTGACTGTTGTTCATAGCTCTGTTATTACCAATAAAATTGGCCAGTATCAATATATAATGTTTTTATTTTAGGAGCATTACTGTTATATGTCATGGTAAACCTGTGTTTGTTAGGACATTCATTGGTAGCTCTGTGTTGTCGTGAACTGTTGAAAAAAGGTCTGGATATTGTGTCACATTTATTTAAAATATCTTTTTGTATACTGCCTGCAATGTGTGACTTGTATCCTCTTTCCTTAAATTCACATGCTGTAGTATATAGTTGTAGATTCATCATCATCTCTTCTGTATGAAGTCTTGCTATCCTTAAACACTGGTTTTATACTATATTTTTATACATGTGTTGAGGATGCATTGTTTTCCTGTGTAAATAATTGTGCATTTGTATTTCTGTCCTATACAATGAGGTATTTATTTGTAAAAAAATATTTTTACTTAAAGCTATGTCTAAAAAATTTATTCTGGAAGGCAATAAATCTGTCTTTAAACACAAAAAGTTGGTCGTACTAGTGATGGATGCATGAAATTCTGTAAACTCAGATTCAGACCCTTGCCAAATGAGGAAGAGGTCATCCACAAATCGTTTATAAAATAATATTCTAGATCATATCAATTCCTGCCATTAAATAAGCAGGCCCTCTCCCATTGAAACATGACAATGTTGGCAAAAGTGTTGGCAATGGGGGTATGCATTGCCACAAATTTCATTTGTTGGTAAAGTTGTTGTTGAAAAATAAAAATATTATTAACTAAGATAAGTTCCAGCAGTTCACATATCACACTTATTTTAACCCGTGGAAAGTCTGAGAACTCAAGAAGAAAATTTTTAACTTTTTTTGAGTTTATACTCATTAGGAATCACTATGAATAAAGAATCTATATCTAAGGTGGAAAAGATGAAGTCCTTGCAACTGCTTGAGGTTGACCACACTGGCAGTTGGGGAATAAAATCTTTAGCATCTTTTATAAAAGGATATGCTGCTGAAAGATATTTCCTAATTCAAAATGTAAATATTTTGAGATGGGTTCTGTGACAACCCCCCCAACAAGATGACACTGTGTTTCTTAACAGAGGGGCAGTGGTGAATTTATGTCATTTGGAGATTTCATAGATGAACAGAATTTTAAAATCTATTGTATACAGATATTTATATGTTTCATCATCAATATGTCTTAAAGAAAGAATTTCATGTAATTTTCTACAGACCTTAGTGGTGATCCTATGAATTACTAATCGGTCAATCTGTTTGTATTCATCCGCTTTAAGTTGGCGGTTCATCACATTAATATAATACTGTGTATCCATCACTACAGTTCCACTTCCTTTATCAGCCTGTTTAATTATAATTTGCTTACTGTTAATTAAAAATGGAGTGCTTCAATCTCTATTGCTGTTAAATTAAAGTACTTAAAAACATCACCCTTCTTAGTAAGATTATAAATTTCTTGCTCAACTGCTTTCTCAAATGCTGATACTATTGAATTCTGGTTTGCCAAGAAAGTACTACTTCTTTTAAGAACATTTTGTGTATATTCCGAATTGCCAAACATTATTTTGAGGTTTAATGATTTGGTGAATTGTTTTAGCTTTAACAACAATTTAGCTGTACCCATTTGCTTAGCTGGTACAAATATAAGACCCTCAGCTAAACACAGAGTATTCTGCATTGGTTAAAGTATGGGTAGAAATATTAAATACCCAGTTTATTCTTGATCTCAGGCTTACAGTTGGCTCTGTGTTATTGGATCATGTTCTACTGTTGTTCCCATTTGTTCTGGTAACTTCTCTTCCTTACTTATGATTTATTTATTTATTTTACATTTGTTAACCAGGAAAGTCCAACTTAGAACAAAGCCAATTTTCAGTGGAGACCCGGGGAGAAAGGCTCCAGATGCATGTCTTTGTAACGTGGAAGAAAACCTACATAAACCCTGGGAGGACATGCAGACTTCACACAGAAGGCACCCCAGCCAAGAATCGAACTGGAGAACCTCTTGCTGTGAGGTGACAATGCTACCGCTGCACCATCATTCGATTCTGTAATTGGTAGTGGATTCTCGCCCAGTGCTGACAGGTCTAGAGGTCTTGGGCCAATAAGTTGTTAGCATCTACAACAGTCACGTACCATTGAAGCTGTAGGGTATCAATCATTCATTACATTGTTAGTGCTACTTCTGGTTTGATGCTGGATGTCATATGTTGATTGTACTGGATTCTGTTTGGGCCTGGAGAAAACACTGCCAAATTTAAAGTGTGTGATGTCTCATTGTAATTTCCTTCTTTTAGTTTCTATTAGCCTCTGTTCAAAGGCTAATATTCTTTCAAGCGTTTCTTGCAACAAGGTAGAATGGTCATCTAATTTAATGTTGGAGAGTAATTCTGTAAAAATGCTCTTCACGTCTTCTTTTAATTGTCTCTCTGTGGACTCAAAAAATGTCAACATCATTTCCATGTATTGAAATGAGCAACTCAAATTAATGAGTTGCCAGCATCTTAACACATCCGGATAGGTGTCTCTACAAGAAGGCATGTTAAGGATTCTAAATATTTATGGCACAATTTTACATTGTATGTAGATATTAAAGCTTTGGCCCTACTTTTGTAAGTTATTTATTTGAAAAGTTGTAGTTTGTCACAATATTGGTCTAGTGGGATAAGATGTTGGGTGGTATTTTCTGGTGTTTCATCAAGACCTTATTCAAGCCCCATTAAGAGAGGATTAGCAGCCATGTTTGTGATTTCTGAGATGGACAGAATTGATCTAATTGGCATGTTAGTGGATGAAGGAATGGCAGTTGTACTCATGTCCACTACACCCACCAATAAAAGTGATGGTGCACCAAGAAAATAATCAGTATTAGTGTGGTGACAAGCCAGGCACTGTAGTGACCAGTCCGATCTGACAAAACAAACAGTGTCCTGAACCACAAGTAGCTTAAAAATGTAGTTTTAATGAGTTTCAAGCTTGGCAAACACTTCACATAGAGTTCTGTAAAATCCAAATTGTGTAAAATAAAATCCAAGATGAAGATATAAAATTCCAAACCATGCATTGCAAGTAAACGTTGCATGCCTATTACCTTGAAAATGAAATTGAGTAATCAGTTATTTATAACAAAGCATATGTTTTAGATTGGTTGATCATTTATTACTGAAAGATGGTTGTTCAGTGACCATTGTCCATAATTTTTTTGTACATTTGTTAGGATATTCATTGGTAGCTCTGCTTTGTCTTGAGCTGTTGAAAAAAGGTCTGGATATCGTGCCATGTTTATTTAAAATATCTGTTTGTATATTGTCTACAATGTGTGACTCATATCCTCCTTCCTTAAATTCACATGCTGTAGTATGTAGTTGTAGATTAATATTTGTCTCTTCTATATTAAGTCCTGCTATCCTTAAATACTGGTTTCATACTATATTTTTATAAATGTGTTGAGGATGCATGTTGGGTCTGTGTAAATAATTGCTCATTTGTATTTCTTCCCTAAGCATTGAGGTATTTATTTCTGAAAGCTGATTTTTACTTAAAGCTATGTCTCAAAAATTGATTGTGAAATGAGACAGCGTTATCTTAAAATGCACAATTTTAGTTGTACTAGTGATGAATGCCTGAAAGTCTGTAAACTCAGATTCAGGCCCTTGCCCTATGAGGAAGAGGTCATCCACAAATCATTTGTAAAATAACATTCTGGATCTATATGGATTTATATCATTAAAAAAGTAGGACCTCTCCCATTGAAACATGGCAATGTTGGCATAGGTGTTGGAAATGGGGGTACACATTGCCACACCTTTCATTTATTGGTAAAGCTGTTGTTGAAAAATAATAAAAAAAAACATTACCAAGACAAGTGTCAGTAGTTCATATATTAAATTAATTTTAACCTGTGTATAGTCTAAGAACTTAAGAAGAAAATCTTTAACTTGTGTGAGTACATACTCATTAGGTATCACTGTGAATACAGAGCCTAGATCTAAGGAGGTGAAGAAAAAGTCTTTGCAAATATTTGAGGTAGACTACTCAGATATATGCTGATGAAAGATCTTTCTTAAGTTCAGAATCTAAGTATTTCCAGATGGGTTCTGTGAGCCACCAATGAGCTAACACTATGGGTCTGAACGGAGGCACTGTGGTGGATATATGTAATTTGGAGATTCCATAGAAAAACAGAATTCTGAGTTTTAAACTTCATGCTCTTCAGAATGTTCATGCTAATGTACAACCTATTTATTCTACTAACCATCTAAGTTTGGAAGTGCAGTATGAAAAAATCTATCCCTATTTTGGGCCTTTGTCTCCCCATTATGTATGCTTTGTCCACATAAGTTGCTCAAAGTGGATGACAGGTATTTTGAGTTTCATTCTACCACATCTATGCAATATCTATGACAAATATGTCCCTATTTCTGGTTAATGCCACCGCATTATGTTGGCCTTTGTGGAGATATGTTGCACTAATAGATCACAGCATGCCTCTCAACTGTACAGATTTTTGCAGAATGTCCAGATTTTTTCCTCATACTTTTGGCCCATTTATCTTGAAATTGTGGTTTTCTGCAAATCATTGGCAAGTTATTGAGGATTGAAATCAGAAAATAATGACAGACATCTGAGCTTCAGACTACATATCTTTCAGAAAATCCATGCTAATGCCAAACATGTTCTATCAATTTTCAAGTTTGTAAGACCAATATTTAAAAAGCATCCCTATATTTGGCCCTTTGTCCCCTCATTATTGATGGCTTTGTCAAGATTTCTTGCCCTTAGACGTTAAGAGGTATGACTCATAGCTATCTGTTAAGCCTTGGTGGTCATTGAGGCATTATGCACAAATCTGCAGACCATAGGTGCTCTGCTTTCAACAAAACTGTATCCGCATTAGCTTACTTGGTAACTTAGGTGCATCACCTGCCATTAATATTTGTGGCCTACTGCCACACACCTTTGTGCAAACATGGAAACTTGTGAAGCCTACATGGAGTTTACTGAATCTGCAGGAGATTCTAATAAATGTCACAAGCATAAAGCAGTGCAATATAATCAGGTGAGTATGTTTACAATAGCATGGGCATGAAGTAAGCACACCATTCCATTGTAAGCAAATTCTGATTGTATCACTCTGCAATATCACTACAAATTTTTTTGTCTTTCAGCTTTTCCCGGTTAGGGGTCACCACAGTGGAACTCTGGTCCGCCAATGATTGGCAGTAGGTTTTTACATGCTGAATTGCCGGCCCTGACGCACAACCTTCAATGAAGGTACACCCATTCACGCATGTCTCCACACAGAAGACGCTCTAGCTGAGAATCGAACAGGACAACGTCTTACTGTGTAGCAACAACGCTACCACAGCATCACTACAAATAATACTTTGTATTCATAAATTTGCTGTAAGTACAGCTGTAACAGCCCTTAATTTTATATATATATATATATATATATATATATATATATATATATATATATCTATATATATATATACACACACACACACACACACACACACACACACACACACACACGCACACACACATATATATATATATATATATATATATATATGTGTGTGTGTGTGTGTGTGTGTGTGTGTGTGTGTGTGTGTGCGCGTGTGTGTGTGTGTGTCTACTTCTAAATTTCAGACTTTCAGAATGTCTATTTTCTTATGGTTGAGACCATGAGGTCAACATTTTGAAAGTTCAAACCATTAATGGAGATCATGGTACAGAGCAGAATGGTATATTTACTATTTTCATTGCTGTAGTGCGATCACAGAGTTAGTATATTTAATTAGTGGGGGGGGGGGTGCCGCAAAAATGTCAAATAAACATTAATAAAATAAAAAGAAATGCTGCCAAGCTGTCACAAAAACTTTGTTTACATAATAGTTTAAAATTAAGCACTTCAGTTCATATATTAGATAAATTCATTAGTATGAATAAAGAAACACACATAAACCTTTTATATAATTCCAACACTTACCCAATTACTTGTTTAACCAATCAAATACCTTAGTTAATAAAATCTGTTATCTTGATCTTATACATAGAATCTTCCCAAGTGAACATAAAGATAGAGTGCATAAAAACAGTATGCACCCTTATACATATATAACCTACCAAGTAAATCTATTTTCAAAAGGGACATTTAAATAACATTTTTAATTTAAACATATTTAAAATAAGTTTATATTCAGACCTTCTCTGCCTTTAAAACAAAGACACTATTAATAGAAATGCTATCATTAATACTAAGGAGCTGTATGGCATTTAATTTAGTTTGCCATACCAGTTCCCTTTTTTCCAAGTATGACTCCCAGTTACCACCTCTAATATTTTGTGAAAGTATCTCTAACCCAAAGAACAAAAACATTTTTAAAGTCCTTACATCATATATCATGTTTATAAAGGGCATTCCTTGCATCCTTCTTTTTTATAGGATAAACATGTTGATATTTTTTCTTTACCTCAATGCCCTTTCTGTCTTACCAACATAAAATGTTTCATGGGTCATACATTGTGCCAAATAAACTACTCATCCAGTGCTACACATAAAGCAACCATTCCCATTTAACACCATGGAATAAGAGGTGACTGCAATATTGCTACCTTTATAAATAAAATGGCATTGTGCACACACCTCACATTTAGACATCCTAGTTATACCACTACCATTACTATTATTCCTTTATAATATAACTTTCAAATTCCTTCCCTTTTTACAAACAAACTTCTCCTCAAGTTTGTTGATCAACTCAAAGTAACCACAACACCCTTCCAAATCTTATTAATAATACTCCTTAACCATCCATCAACATTGCCGTAGTACAGTACCATAGCTACAATTAAATCAGACTTTTTTCCTTTTTATTGCTAATTACACAACTACTGTCCCTCAAAAAGGAATACATCTTCTTTGTCTTTCACTCTCAACCTGTTTTACCATTTCATCAATAAGAACATCTGGATATGCCTATCTATAAACATTTCCCTCAACTTCTTAACCTCTAACAAAAAAGTCAAAATCATCAGACACCATCCTAGATGATCAAACAAATTGGCCCTTAACCAAATTGCATTTCCCCCCACAGGTCGTGGCACTACTAAAGTGTAGACGACTATTACACCAAGTTTCCTTTCTAAATATATTAGATAAAAAGACTCTTCTAGGCCTATCTATTCATAACATAGAATCCCCAAAATGTATTTAACTTTCATCAAAATGTATACTACCTTTTAAATATTCAACTGTATTATTAATATAGTTAACCAATTATTTCAATCTAGCAATAGATCCACTCCAAATTATTAATAAATCGTCTAAAACCCTAAAATAAGACACCATAAATTCATAAAAGTCACTATTATAAACATAATTAATTTCCTAAAACCAGAATACTATATCCAAAAACTGGATGTTGCTGCTGCACCCATAGCCATTCCCCTTATGTGTTTATAGTCATCACCCTCAAAGTATGCAAAATTATTCCAGAAAACAATTTTCATTATATTTAATAAAATCTTCACTTTACTTTGATCCATTTGTGTTACATTATATAATCTTTCACTGAACCTATCCAAATCCTGCACATGGGTACAACTAAAAATAAGTCTTTAACATCTATAGCCACAAACATTCAATTTGCATTATATTTTATCCTTGCAAGCTCAGTCAAGAAAAAGCCATGTATTCTTAAGTACATGTTTCTTTCCTTTAAAAAACTATTTTAAGGACTTATCCACAAATGTAGTTAATGGTTCTGTAGATCAGTATGTATGTATACTTTTAAGAAGTTTTCTTGGGGCTTGCACAAGTGTATAACTACTGAGCACGTGTGAGCCTGACTGCCATTTTGTAGTACTCTGTTGTCTGTCATTTAATCAGTTTGTTTATATTTTGTACTGCTGCTATCCATCCTGATGTGTTTCTATGTAATAAAGCATGTAAACAAGCCTGTTCATCTTCACTTGTAAAACAAGACAAGCGACATGGTCTCAGAATGAGATCCAGATTCAGGACCGAGATTATACAGGAGTGGATCATCCCTTCTGCACGTATATCTCAAAAAAAAAAAAAAAAAAAAAAAACAAGTCACGAATGAATTTCAGGTATCAAAGCTTAGTTAAATCATTTCTCTTTCACAAAATTTAAAACAAAGCACTCAGAATGTTCACAACAAATTTCTAGTTAAACAAAATATCCAAAACTGTGACATATTGATGAAGATATTTGAATGACTACGAAAAATGTTTGAAATAAAGTCTGAATTGCATAAAAAGAATAAAATAAGGAAAGCGGCTGCGTTTTCTTTCGAAGTAGCTTACAGCATGTACTTTTTTACATTAATTAAAGCTATTTGAAATATCTGAAGTGCATGACGTGTTACCATGTTTATGCAATATTACAGTACAGTTATTTCACAAAATACAGCCATTTCAAAGCATATTTCGTAAAGTACAGTATTTCAAAGAGTTCATTGTGCTTTTGAATGCTATTACAAGTACCGGTTGTGTGTGCATGTTTGTATATAATAACAAAGGCCATATTTGTAGAGTGTTTGTGCATACATGGTTGATATGGCAGACGGATTTTGAAAACCAGGTCCACTTGTCTTTGATAATAATATTGCAGAAAATTGGAAAGTATTTGAGCATGAACAAGACATTTTTATACAAGCTGCATTTTGTTAAAGATGATCATACAAAGGCATTTATTTTACTTAATTCAGCTGATTCAGAGGCCATTGAAAGAGAGTGTTTATTTGTGCATGCACCTGCTGTATTTGTAGGACAGGGGGAAAACTGACATATAGTGGTACCGGCTGAGTCAAGGGAAGACCCTGAATGCTTAAAACATAAATTCAGAGAAATGTGTAACCCCCAAAATGAATATTATAATGGAAAGACACTTTTATTACACAAGAGATCAAAAGCCTTGTGAAACGTTTGCAGCATATATAACTGATTTTAGAAACAGAGCTAAAGCATGCAGATTTAGTGATTTAAGGGATGAGTTGATAAAAGACAGACTTGTGTTTGGTATTAAAGATGATGTTGTGCGAAAGATTTTGCTTCTTGGCAGTGACTCAACTTTGAATAAGGCCATTGAGATTTGTCAAATACATGAGCTCACAGAAAAGCACACGAATATTACAAATGAGAATTGCATGTTTTCAGTATCTTCTAAGGCTAATGTTCATAGTACACAGCATGTGTTTAAAAGAAACAGCCCCAAGCAAGTGGCAGCCACTGTGAGCCCTACAATGGTCACTGAGAAACCCTGTACCTTTCTAGCAAATTCCAGAGTGTGCACAGTCTCAGTGAAGCACAACGGTGAGTCAGCAAACAAGCATAAGGATGAGGCCACATACTCACCTTACCTTATAGTCAGTTGTCATAACTGTGGTGGTAATCATGAATCCAAAAGAGAAAAGTGCTTAGCTTTTGGTCAACAATGCTACAGATGTAAAAAGTGGAATAATTTCCAAAGATTTTGTAAATCAAAAGGGGTCCATTTTTTATTAAAAGAGAACATTCCAAGAGGCAAGGTGATCAATTAGAAAGCTATGACCCTACTTTTTATGTTGATGGTGTGTCAGTACTTAATGAAACAGTCAACGCAGTAGATTTATGGGCAAAGAATGAAGTATTTTGTACTGCCTGGATTAATGGGTCTTCCATAGAGCTCAAAGTTGACACAGATTCAAAGTACAATGCTATATCAGCAGAAACATTTGCTAGAGTATGTGCTGGTGAGAAGCTTGATTTTTCAAAGTATGCAAAGTTTGTTGCTTATGGTGGTGAAGAAATTCAAACTGAAGGTTCAGTAGTGCTTTCATGTTACTCTGCTGGGAACAGCTATGACCTGCAATTTTATGTGGTCAAAAGGCATGTGCAGTTATTATTAGGCCTCAGAGACAGTTTGAAAACAGGACTGCTTTCATTTAACAAGAAGCTTAAAAAACACTGCTCTACTTTTGCCCAGTCTGTTTATCTACCTATGCTAATCTTTTTGAAGACAAACTAGGCACGCTTCCAGTTGTGTACTACATGAAGTTAGACCTGGAGGTCACTCCATTTATCAAGCCTGCCCAGAAAGTTCCAGTAGCTATGCAAAACAGAGTCAAAGCTGAGCTAGGTAAGATGCTGCAGCAGGGTGTAATTTGTCCAGTTGATGAATCAACTGAATGGGCATCCCCCATGGTTGTAGCTCATAAGAAAAGCTGAGATGATATCAGAATATGTACTGATCCACAAGATATGAACAAAGCACTAAAAAGACCTACTCATCCAATGTGTACAGTCAAAGAAGTCACTGCTGTTATGCCAAATGCTACTGTTTTTTTCTGTCCTGAATGCAAAGAGCTAATTTTGGCAAATTTTGCTAGACTGAAAATCCTCATTGCTAACCATTTTCAATGCTCCATTTGGCAAGTAAAGATTTCTGAGACTGGCATTTGAGATAAATTCTGCCAATGAAGACTTCCAGCATGCAATGGAGCAATGTTTTTTCTGGGTATCAGTTTGCTATTATAGTAGATGGCATTCTAGTAGGAGGTAATGGTGAAGCTGAACATAACAGAGACTGCAGGAAAGTTCTGGAAAGTACACTAGAAAATAATCTTAAGCTGAATACTCAGAAGTGCAAATTCAGGCTTTGACAAGTTACCTATGTTGGTCTTTTGCTTGCCACTTTAGGCTTATGACCAGATCGTTCCAAGCAAATTGCAATTATTGAGATACCCGCTCCAGACAATGTTCAAGCCCTACAATGTTTTCTTGGCATGGTTAACTATCTAGGCAAGTTCATTGCAGACTTGAGCCAACTTTCAGCACTGTTCAAAGAGTTGACATGCAAAGATGAATCATAGTCATGGTTAGAACAACACCAAAGAGCATTTGATATCTTGAAACAGAAAACTGCCAATCCACCAACTCTCAGATGCTATGATATTCACAGACCAGTTACTCTTTCTTGTGATACTTCAAAGTTTGGTCTTGATGCAGTCATTCTTCAAGAGGGTAGCCAGTAGTCTATGCATACAGAACTCTTACCCAAACTGAAATGCAGTATGCTCAGATAGAAAAAGAACTATTGGCAATTTGCTTCATATGTTCTTAGATTCATAGGTGTTTACTAGGCTAACAATCACATGGGCCTTTTTAAGCCTCACCATGCATCCCAAATCTCTGACAAGTTCTGATACCCTTGATAAGTGTAAGTATGAGCCTGGGAGATGAGCCATTTACAGGTTACCTGTATTCATTAGAGACATAAGCTCAAAACCAGGGATGAATTTCAGGTTTCCCATCCAATTGTCCAAGCTGCACTTGAATTGGGTTAGGGAGGAACTCTGCTTCACATGGATGGGGAGCCTGTTCAAAGGCTCTATGTTCAAAGTTCCACAATTATATTTATGGTAGCCCTATCCAATTTAAAACTGATAATTAACCTCTAATCACTGTTTTGAGAAAACCTATGCATACAGCTCCTTCCAGATTGCAAAGCATGATGCTCAAAATGCAAAACTATAATTTCAATCTTGCCTATACAAAAGGCAACTTCTTTATCTTGCTGATACTTTGTCCAAATCACCCAGAAATACCACTGAACAGCTTGAAAGTGAGAAACTTGATTTTAAAGTCATGGAAGTGAGACATTTTTCTTCCACATGTCTTGATGAGTGCGGCCACAGATCTAGGTCTTCAGAAACTCAACCACTTTATCAGTCAAGGATGGCCATCAAAACAATCTTGCTTACCAGTGGAAGTACAACCATATTTTTCTTACAGAGATGAGATTTTGTTTGACAAGGGTATTATCATGAAAGGTCCTAAAGTTATTCTTCCAACATCTTTGATCACTATCTTGCATCATGGCCACCCAGGAGCAGACTCTACCAAAAGAAGGTTGAGAGAACTAGTACTTTGGCCTTCTATGTCAAGGGACATTGAGAGAGTACTTTTATCTCGCCCTGTATGTAATAGTACTAAGCCGCATCAACTAAAGAATCACTTAAACTAAACCAGATTCCTGAACTATCTTGGTCAACAGTAGCTACAGACATTTTCAAGCAGAATGGTCAACATTACTTGGTGATAGTAGACTCTTATTCAGATAGGTTTGAGACTGACCTGCTTCCTAATCTAGCATCCAATACTGTAATATTGAAATAAAGCATCATTTTGCAGTCCATGGTAGCCTGCACAAAGTTACTTCTGACAATGGTACACAGTTTACAAGCAACTGTTCAAAAGATTTGCTGAAGAGTGGGACTTTACTCATGTTACAAGTAGCACTGAGTATCCACACTCAAATGGTTTGGCAGAAAGTGCAGTTCAAAGTGTGAAACAATTACTAGATAAGTCAAAATGAAAAAAAAAAACAGTGATGCTTTCTTGAATCTCTTGAATCTGAGAAATGTTCTGCATGATAAACATCTTGGTTCACCTGTAGAGAGACTTCTGTCAGGACAAACCAGAACCACACTACCAATCAGTAGTAAATTATTGTTTCCATGTGTCAAGAACAAAAGATCAGTGAAAGCCCCTCTGTTAGAGAAATTCTCATTCCAGAAGTCTTATGATATAAGACCAGCAAACTGCTCAATCCATTACGAGAAGGGGAGATAGTGATGATGCAGATATCCACAGGTACTGATCAGATTAGACTCATGAAAAGTGTATGTTCAGAGCTGAGATTGTATATTGTGGAATCACAAGGAGCAGAATTTAGGCAGAATCAGAAACATTTGATCCTAGTGTCCAAGCCCGTATAGCAGTATCATAACTCCAAGAAAGACTATATCTCAGAGTGAGTTATCCAGCATTCCAGTTCCAGAGGATGTTCCAGCAAATATCCATGTTCCTGAGAAGAATCCCAAAAGTCTAGAATCTGTTTGTTCACCATTGACTGTCCCTGTTGCTAAACCTAGTTCTGATTGGTATATCACTAGATCAGGTTTAAATTCTAGACCATGTTCCAGATACACGACAACTTGAACATAAGAACATGAATGTTTTATCTACTTCTTACTGTCTGTATAATTGCATGTTTCTTTTTTCAAATGTCATTATATTGTGAGAAATTCATTAAAGAGGGAGGATGTAGATCAGTATGTATGTATACCTTTAAGAAACGTTCTAGGGGATTGCACAAGTGTATAAATACTGAGCACGTGCAAGCCTGATTGCCATTTTGTAGTAAGCTGTTAAGATGTAAGCAGCTATGTTTGTGTAGTCTGTGTAGTCAGTCAGTTAATCAGATCATTTATATTTTGTACTGCTGCTATCCATCCTGATGTGTTTTTATGTAATAATGCATATAAATGAACTACCCTACCTGTTCGTCTTCACTTGTAAAAGAAGACGAGCAACAAGTTCCATTTTACATCCACCAGATGCCACAGTGGGCCTCAATGGAGGATCAAACAAAGCTTTGTGAACTTTTGAGACACCAAATATTGAGGGGATGATTGGTGTCTTTAGTTCTAAATAATTCATTGTTGATTGTGAAATGTCATTTTTAGTATTATAGTCATAGAGCATCGTGTCAATCTTATTATAAGCTAAATTAATTTAATCACAAGAACACAATTCAAAATAGTAGTCATTATTTAAATACTGATAAATTCTAGTAGAATAAGTAAACTAATTCATCAAAACCACTCCACCCCCTTTTTTCTGGTTTCAGCACTAAGGTCTTGCTTCTCCCTAAATCATCTAGTGCTTGACTTTGCTTAAATATTTCTCTCACTTAACCAGTTCATTGTTTAAATCCTCTAATCTCGCTCACATGTTTTTTTTTTCAAAAGCCATCATGGGAGGAACCAAAGAAGGATTGAATATACTATTTCAGTTAGTATCAGTGTTTTGCAAACTCATTACATTTTTACAATACAATTTAAAATTCAACTTCCTAGTTAAAATCTTGTATTCTAATAAGGTGTCCACTACATTAAAAGATGTATTAGGCACAACAGTAAGCCCCTTCCTAAAAATATTAAAATGTTCTTAGGTAGTTATCACATGATATCACTGTAATTAAAAATCTTAAAACTATTTTGTTCATAAATAACGTCATTTGTAACAAACCAACCTATACCATTCTCTTTGAGTTTTCCTGTCTGTCCCATAATGTCAGATTTACAAGGTAAGCTGAACCTGGAATATTAAAAAAATGTATAATAATACAACTGAATGGTATATCCTTGTATAAGGTAAGTAAGCAAAATGTGGATGATATGTACAGCAATGAATTCAACATCTGCAGCAGTGAGTTATGTGAATACGTGTCTTCTATCAAGTAACAGGCCTCAGACATCAAAGATTTACACATTCATACCTCTCAAAAATATGGATAGTCACCTAATGTACTCACTTTGGCCTCATACCTTTGTAATACCAAATCATTAAAGAGAGAATTTAGAAATCAATGACACACATTACAGTTTCAGACTTCAAAACCTCAGAAAAATCTTAAAAATACTGATGCAAAAACTGTTTTGATTTCTATCAACTGTCTAACTTTGTAAGACCAAAATATTTGAAAAGTCTCCCTATTGTTCAGCTTTTGGCACACTTTTATGTATGGCTTGCTCCAGTGTTGTTACTGTAAGAATGGGGGAGACATGTATGCATTGCAAAAACCTATAAGAAAGCAGTACATTTAGCAAAACAGAATCACAAACATAGATATACTAAGCACTACTTCAGCTATGTACCTTGAGCAACAGACAAAAGGCTTATGTATCCCTGAATCTAAAAGATAGAAAACAAGGATATGACACAGTTATCATCATTTACCCAGGGTGTTGGGGGGCAGGAGGCCTAGGCTGGCACAAAAGATAAGTGAAAGCGTGTGAATAAAAAAGAGAAACAGGCAGACATTTGGATAAAGTATCCGATGGCCAGTGAGACAGAATGAGCTTTTAGCCTCGCAACTGACCCAAATAACTGGTGTGTGTGTGTGTGTGTGTGTGTGTGTGTGTGTGTGTGTGTGTGTGTGTGTGTGTGTGTGTGTGTGTGTGTGTGTGTGTGTGTGTGTGTGTGCGTGTGTGTGCGTGTGTGTGTGCGTGTGTGTGTGTATATCTGTCTGTATGGCACTCCAGGTGAAACTGGTGTGTGAGTGTCTGCAAGAACACAACTAAACTCTGTGCTAACTCTACATCTTGGCATGTTGGGCAGGTATGATCCACACATGGTAGAGGTGACAGTTAATCATTGTCATACCCAGCCATGAGAACTGGCTCTGACAGGAGTTGTGCTGACACATCCATGCCCACAGTCAGATGCACTGCTGCTATTTGAAGGTGAATAATATCTGCTGGATGAGCTCTCCTCACAAGTACACCCATGACCTTGACCCCATGTCCTGCCACATCTAGGTGTTGATGCCTCAACAACTGACAAAGCAGTGGAAATAGTGTCACTACAGGGTATAATCAGACACAGCCATGTCAGCTAACATCAGATGATGCATCTGAACTATGCATACATGGATGCTATCCCACTCCCAGCAGAAGATCCATCACAGACACCACCCTTTCCAATGCATCAGTCATCTGATCCATTGAATCGGCAAACCATTGGAGACAGTCATGCATGTCAGCCTGTGCCACATCTACAGCCCTAAACAGGTCCTCAGAGGCCATACTGGAATATGCCTGCACCTCCATGATGACTCTAAACATACACTGAGTGGCATAAAAGTACACCGCTGGATAAGGTGGAGGATGGACAGCAGGACTTCTACTTGCACCCCTAACAACCATCCTGCATGGCACCTTGCCCACACTTTGGCTACGGCCAGAGTCAACAGGCACTAAAACCACAGTAACTACACTACCCTCATTGAGTGTCTCACCCTGCACCTGTCCAGTATCTGAAGGCTCACTGGAATTGGTTTGTGTAAGCCTACTGGCTCTGTCCAATGGAATTACAGGGAATGGCTGAATGTCAACCTCAATGTCATATTCAACCTCTGCACCCCCCCAACTGTGCCTCTGTTTGCCCACCATCATCATCAGAGTCTGCCGATATTCTGACATAAGAGTGGTAAGAGTCCTACACTACCACTGTCAGGATCACCTGTGATAATAAGAAACAAAACACAGGAAATCAACTAATAGCTACACTATTACAGTTCATTATATGCTAGCAAACTAATGGTACCACTATCACAGATGGGATAGCAATGCTCACACACTCCTGACACCCACATCACACATATGGATAAAAGAGATAGTTTTGTGAAATGCTAACAAAGATTGGAATAAACACTCCTAGCTTCCTATGTGCAGATCACTAGAGAATTCATAGGGAGGATGGTCCTAGAAGAATTTAAGCAAAATATAAGGACACCATTATCATTATCACAATAACAATAACACAGGGGGTGAAAACTTTTTCGGTCTTTATATGTCCATTAACAATACATTTAACAGAAACTTTGATTACATGTCCAGCCCAAGCCCATGTGTAATGGACGAGAATGTGTTGTTAATGGTATCATTCTATAATTAGCCCCCCCACCCATTCAAAAAAGGATTTCTTAAAGCAACTTAAGTATTGCTGTCAATATTTTAATACACAATAAATATTTAACAACTGACACAGGTAAGCCTACCTGGAAGCTCCTCCTGAAGCATATTTGTCCTCTCTGACCAACATCAATCACATGCTGTTGTGCACTTCCAACTAAGCTGTCTGGATCCTTGACAGTGGACATGAACTCTTCATTTGGTGTCAGTGGTGTTTCTGTGCCATGCTCCCACCAGTAGCCATCTGTCCACAGGCCACTGCAGCTGCACTTCCCTGGACCAATGAAATCATGTCAGGGGCCCTACACAACACCTGATCATGTCCTGCTGTGGCCCCCAACAGCATTGATATCATCCACTATCTGCTGCCAAATTTGCATTCTTCCAGACATATCCCCATGTCTTCTCTCAAGCATAAAGGCACATTGTCACCTAAATGCTTGTAAATTCACATTATTTTCAGGGTCAATAAAGCAGGGTTTGCAGGGATTGTGATGCCTGGATGCCATAGTCCTAGGTGGCACAAAACAAAAAAAGAAGGATAATACACATAAATGTCACATAAATAAAAGTCCTGCTTAGATATAACATTACTCACTAGAGAAACTTCAAACTTTCAAGATATTACACTATAAAAAAGGATATATGTTGTTGTAACATATCACAGTCACACACAAAGCAAGGCTGGATCCATAACAAGGGGAGTAAGAATAGCAAAGCAAATCTCTTTACAAACAACTGTGTTTGTGCCAACACATAAATGGAACTTGGCTCCCCACCCCAAAACAACAAGCAAATGACATTTTGATAACAAACAAAGGAATAAAATATCAGTGAACCATTATAAGTACTATCAAAGAGGGTGTCCTAAAGACATATGTGCACATTTACTACAGAACATTCATTTTTTATGCAATTGCCAGTCACCTCTGCCTGTGGCCTGCACTTCCCTAGAGGTGTCGATGGGCCATCCTAGAAGGCTAGCACACCTATGTCATTGACAATATAGGACATCTACATTTCATCTAATTTCCAATAGAAGAGTGTAAAGAGAAACAGTTGTAACATTAACACTTGTGATGAAAGTTAATAAAGCTGTGCATTTGAGAAAGTGAAATGCCCTCACATAAATGCCTATGCCATCAGTAAACGTCTAAGAAAAGCTCACAGATAAAACTAGCATTTGCTTTGGCATATATAAAATATTTTTCTGACATGAGCATATCCAGTATATAAGTGAAAAATGCAATTATACCTTACCAAGATCTGTAGTCTTCTGTACAGATGAACCCAAAGTACTAGAAATCTTCTTCTGTGTAATCCACCTAGACACATCTTCTCACCTTCAGGTTCCCTAGCTACACAGTTCCCTTTTTATAGTTCAGATTCATACCTTTGAGCATGGTGAATATGCAAATAAGGTGTGAACTCATTAGAATTTCTGAATCCCAAATTATTAGTTCTGTGTAGCACGTGTAAACACAGTGCAGGCACTCCCTCCAAGTTAGACTTACAAGTTACAAGTAATTGTAGTTTTAAATGTAAGTAAGCATCACACATTTCACATTTTCTGTTTAATAAGATCAAATCCCTTGCATTTCTTGGAAACTGTATATTATTGCCATTTAATATTCTTACACATTGTAAGGACAATCATACAAAATGCCTTACAGATTGCATGTCTCAGATTACATCTCAGGTAAAAGAAGAATGAGCAAGATACACAGAGATAGAACAGAGCTGCATTTCTGCAAGCAATAGTAATAAATGGCTGTATGATCACTCATTGCACTACATCTGAAATTAATATATATACAAACAACTCAGAAGTGTGAATGTATCATATGTCTTGTTAATACTGTGGATGATGTTGCAGTTTGTTGTATGCAGAAAGATTTTCATTCTCTTTTGCAAAGCTGGCAAAGACAGATAACACACCCTTACTACATTTTGAAGGTTCATTGCTATGAGAGTTCAAATCCATACTTTGGTAAAAAATCTTTAAGGTGTACTAACATATATTTTGTAGTGTTGTTCATGTTATACATTTCTTTTATCTTTAAAACCAAAGCATTTGCTTTTGTGTGAGATTAGTATTTGTTTGAGATTAGTTTTATTTTATTTTTGTTTTTATTTTTATTTATTTTTTAATGCCAGTATCTGCACAGTGCTTGACTTAGCGCAAACATAGGAAACAAAGAAACTCACTAAATGCCATGTAAACTACTTATTTAATGACCGGTGTATCAATTACACCTGTGAATCACTTGCATGTGTAGCCCTTCTGCTAAATACATGGAACCACACAGCATACATTACCTGTAGAATGTGGTGCAAGTGCCACCGTTGTCTTTGAAGGATGAAACCTAATAAACAGAATCCCACATTATACAAATTAATTTTGATAATGTGCAAATCCACACAGAAATATGTCCTGTCATACATTTTATGCCCCCATTACATGTCTGCAAAGTTAAATCACTTAACAGTTACAGCAGCAGGCAACCTTCAACCTCATACCAAGTGTCAGATTAAACTTCCTAATTCAAATAAATGTTTTCCTCTCCATTTGGCACTGTTGTTCTTCACTTAACAATGTGCAAACATGGTTGGCATCATTATTCAGATTTGCATGCTAGCAGTAAATGTGATAGCATGCATTGGCAGGAAATCACTCATCACTAATGTTCCTTCTCTGTAGTCAAACATATCTGGTGCTAGAAGGAAAGCTTCACAGTTTAGGGTGCAGAAATGGGGTGTTGAGTCTAGAATCTGTGTTGGATTCATTCTTATAAAGTGCCACAGCCATAGGGTCTTGCAGCGGGACTACACCAGCTCTCAGTACAAGTCTGAGGTATCAAATAGTCTGGCCAAGGCTGTCTCTAGTGTGACGGGAATCCCATGCAATGGAGAACTGTGTAGGCATCACTTTAATGACCTAAAAATGAGCAAGAGGGATACACTCAAATAGTGGCTGGATGAATTCAGGATAGCTGACATCCCACAGTTATGCAACTATAGCAGTAAACAGAAAAATAAATAGAAATTAATAGTAGTTAAAAAAGTTGCATATAGTCTACATGGGTATGCATAATGCTCTTCCCCTTTTCTCCGATTTTTATTCCACAGCTGGCCATGAGATACAAGTGAATAGGGAGGCCTATCATGAACATGTGGAGAGACTGAGAGAAGCAGGGGGTACATAAGCAGCACAATACAACTATTATTTCAGCTAAAGTATTACTCTTCTAAAAAGTATAGCAAATTAAGTATGCATGTCCTAACAGAAAAAGCAAGCATGCATGCTGTAGTCTGTAGCACAAGCTAACTGCAGGAGTCAAGTGTAGTACTGTAGTCAGACATTGTGGGTTCAAGTACCAGAGATAATAAATACATAAATACAAGAGTAAAATTCTTTACAAATATTACAATAAGTTAATTTTAACAGAAGTGGCATAAATGTCCTGTTGTTACTTGAAATCTGTACAGTTTGGCAAGGCATATGTGCAATATATGCACATTGCAAAGATTACTTTGAGTAATCATTACTTATAGTCTGTGGTTCTTAAGAGGTATATTTAAATGTAAAAGTACAGAGAAATATGAAATACTTTTATAATTGTAATAATGCATTGCATGTCACATATGATGGTGCCAATTAACTCTTTTTTTTTCTCTCACTCCAACCCTTATCTCTCTTTTTTATTTTTCTTTGTGTTGTAAAAAACGTTTCCATGTCAAGCAGCTGTGGAAAATCACCAAATGTTTGGCAGCCCAAGGACGTAGGCTAAACTGTGTGGCTTGGCCTGCCCCCACTTCAGTGACTACTGCATCGATGCCCAGCATGTCAGGGTCACAACCTGGCAGTACTGCCTCCATTACCCCTGTACTACCTAGGTCCTCCACATTGGGTAGAACAGCTAGTGACGTGATACCCTCCATGAGTACTGACAAATGTGGTGACTTTGTCACTCATCAAGAGTTGCCAGGGATGGTGCTTGGAGGTTATGCAGAGCACCACAGATGCCCACCTTCACCAGATGTAGAGGATGTTCTCCTTAACTGTCTGCAGGAGAAGACTTCAAGCACTCCAACAGCCAGCAAAGTAAGGGGACAGTGATGACAGTCCTGTGGTTGAGGACTCGATTCTCACTGTCACCATGTTTGATGGCCGTAGGCTTCTGTTGTCCCCTCCTAGACCAGGTTTGTGGTGTCTCCAACCTGTCTTGTCCTTCACTATCCCTGTCTCTTGTCTTGTGCGTCTCATCTGTCTGCATATAATTCCTCACCAACCCTTCATACCTGACCCAGAAATACCTACATCCCTTACACAACATTCCCCTCTTACTGATGTAAAAAAGGGCACCTGCCCCACAAAAAAAAAAAAATGTATTTATTTTTATTTTACATTTGTTTACCGGGTAATGTCCGACTGGCCTGGGAACCCGTTTTCAGTGGTGACCCAGGGAGAAATGCTCTACGACATACAATACAATTTAGACAGTAGACTAAAAATTATATATATATATATATATATATATATATATATATATATATATATATATATATATAAATATCTTCCCATAAATACCTCTCCACTTTGCACACGTCTTTTTGACCCACTTGATTCAGTCCAATTGGCTATACAACATGATTGCATTGTTGTCACCCCTTTCAGTTGACAGTTCAAATGTAGTTAATATTCTACACATATTTTCATTGTCCACTGTTAAAGAAGTGATAGCTATAGTTCTTTCCTACCTCCATCCTGCAAATTCCTCTAATGCTTTCCCTTTGTTCTTCCCCCTGCTTGCCCCACATTTCCCCATTTCATTGAGTTTTATCATGCACCAATGCCAAGCAACAAGGGGCTTAAATGGCTTTCCCTTTGTTCTTCCCCTAGCTATGCACATCA
>NC_056743.1:1840317493-1840360359 GCF_019279795.1 Protopterus annectens | reverse complement strand
TAAAGAAACCTGGCTAAATAAAAACATAGCTAACTCAGAAGTTCTCCCTACCAGCTACAATATCATTAGACAAGACAGACCACTTTGTAAAGGGGGTGGAGCTGCCTTACTATACAAGTCCAACTTAACTGTCCATCAATTACCAAACTCCTACCCCTCCCACAATAATTGGGACATACTTATCTCACAACTTCAACTTCACCTTCAAAAGGTCATCACCACAATTGTGATCTATAGTCCACCTGATAATACACCTGCTAGCCTTGAAGACTTCTTATCTTGGTGTTCTTCCACATACTCACAAGAAACCCTTGTTCTGGGGAGTTCAACCTAGATTGGTTCACCTGTATATCATAACCACCAAATAATCTAATAAATCTCCATGGCTACCAGCAGCTAGTCCAAATTCCAACTATATGTGATAAAAAAACTAAAAGGGAATCCATCCTTGACTGGGTCCTAACTAACAGCCCCACCTTGTACCCTCACACAGGCAGTCTCCCAGACAACTTAAATGACCACAACATAATATACTTTATACGTAGTAGAACAAGCATATGCAAAACCAGTAACTATATATCCACTAGAAACACAAAAAAATTCTCTCTTCAGGTCCTCAACACTTTACTCTGTAACTTTGACTGGACCCCCTAAAAACCCTCCCACCTGACCAGGCTGTAGAATATTTCAACAAAACATTTCTACAACACCTAGACACTATCTCTCCATTGCGCAAACTCAAGCTTAGAACCTCTACAAACCCCTGGCTCAGTAAAGAAACCAAACAAATCCTCAAGTCCAGAGACACTGCCTGGCTTTACTATCACAAAAATCAAAGAAACACAAAGCCTAACTAAGTACCAAGAACTGCGCAACCATGCAAAAAAATGCATTAGGCTGGACAAAAAATCCTACTACACAACATTACAAACTGAATACAAACACAACCCCCTAAAAGTTTGGAAAAAAAAGTATAAACCAGATACTAAAATCCACCCAAAAGGCTACCCCCAAACCAACCACCCCTGACACTAAAGTTCCCATCGAAACACAATTCAACTCCCACTTTGTGAACTCAATTCTATCCTTAGTATCACAGGACAGTTCCTTCCTCACTATCCCCCCAACACAAATAACACTAATACAAGCTTTCCCCTCAAAACAGTTTCCACCACTTCAATCAAAAGCATGCTCTCCAAACTAAAAACCTCATCAACAGCAGTCGACCTACTCCCCAGCTATTTCTTGAAACTCACAGCAGATGCTATTGCTATCTCAGTCTTCACTCTCATAAACAGATCAATTGTTGTCACACCCATACATAAAGGTGGGACCTCCACTGAACTTAATAAATAGAGACTCATTGCTTTACTCTCCCCCCTGGCCAAAATCCTAGAAAAATGCATCCATACCCAGCTGCTAAACTACCTCCTAGAGAGCAACATCCTGTCACCTACTCAGCATGGTTTCAGGGCTGCCCATAGTACCACTACAGTCCTCCTCTGCTTCACAGACACAGTAAACTGTCTCAAAAATGAAGGCCTACAGGTGTCAACTCTTTTTTTTTTTGGATATGTCCAAAGCATTCAACACAGTCTCACACCAAATCCTGCTAAACAAACTAAACCAATATCACCTATCAAATTCCACTCTTACCTGGTTCCAAAGCTACTTAACTGACAGGTACCAAGCTGTGAAATGGAAAAATTCTCTCTATCCTCAGTTGCCCATAACTATAGGAATCCCACAGGGTTCTATCTTAGGACCACTATTATTCACAGTCTTCTCAAATGACCTCCATACCTCCACAAAACATGCATCTATCATTCAGTATGCAGATGACGCTACCTTAATCTGTGCTGCACAAAACATTCCCACCCTCCTGCAAACAACTCAACTAGCATTCTCTGACATTGAAAATGACCTTACCAAAGCCCAATGTATCCTCAATCCAAAGAAAACTCAGCTTATGATTATAACCAGTTCTAACAAAAACACTGATAACAGTCAATTCACTATCTACTCCACAAATGCTACTCCAATTGCTTCAGTGGCACAGGCTAAGCTATTGGGAATAACCATAGACTCCCACCTAAAATGTGATAGTCATCTCAATTTAACTATCAAAAAAGTACATGCCAAACTGGGATCACTCTACCGTATCAAACCATTTCTTACCAACAACACAAGAACAGCCATTGCTCGCTCCCAACTTCTATCCACCCTACTCTATGCATCTTCCATTCTGACTAATCTCAACAAAACTTAACTAAGCAAAATGGAAGCCTGCTATAACAGAATTGCCCGCTTTGCTGCAAATTGCTCAAATAGAACTCATCACTGTAATGCTTTGAGACAGCTCCATTGGCTTAAACTGCCCAACCTCCTAACCTACAATCAGCTCTGCCTCTGTCAATCTATCTATTACCTCCCCAATATGTGTCCTATCCTCAAAACCTAGTACAACATCACTCAACCAAAAGGCCTCTTAGATCATCAAGCAAACTACAGCTAGAAGTCACCAACAGCTACAATAGTTTTGGAGATGCGCTATATAGTAGTTCAGTGGTTAAAAAATGGAACATTGTCCCCACTAGCATTCAAAACACATCATCCAAAGTCTCCTTTAAAGACCTCATCAGGCAACATCTCAAGCAAAGTTGGCAGTGCCGTGATTGCTCTCCAGGCTAGTGAAAGCGGATAAGGTATAGATACTAAATCTTGAGTACTTAATAATAGTTTTCAATCTTACTCACAAACACTGGCTAATCTACAATGTATGTACTGTACCTGTGTACTATGTATGTATTCTTACCTATGTTCCAAATTTCAGCTGTACACCACAAATCTATTAATTACATTTATTTTTAAATTAATATTTGTTTGTTTGTTCTCTCCACTGTAACGGTTGATGTGCCGCATACCACTGTAAAAACATGTCTTTCGTAATTTGTGTGTATACTGATCATGTCTAAATAACTAAATATATCTGTAATTTTTGTTTGTGGAGCTTTTCTCCCCTGGCCTCTGCTGAAAAAGGGCCTTTTTGGCTCAGTCAGACACCCCCGGTTAACAAATGTAAAATAAATAAAATAAATAAAAAATAACAGTTCTGGGCTGGGCAATTCAAGTTGACAGGCATAGCTTTGAGTTGGGCATACACTTCTGACTCACAAGTGCTGTCAGTTCAGTTTTAAGAAATACAAGGTTCAGCCACTTCAGGATGCATTTATAATCAGTTCTGGTATTATAGTATTGAAAGCACCTCTTGTGATGTACTAATTAAATTACATGAATCACATCAGCCAGCACCTCAAATTAAAAAAAGACATACAATTCCCTAAATCAGAGGGGAAGAAAAAAAAAAAACAAATCTTCAACACCAGAAATTCAAAGACTTTCCAGACATGTTAAAACCCAGTTGAAACCCGTAGACTTAAAAAAAAACAACTTGATATGAAGCCCACATTCAAGGATGTCGAGGAAAGTATGTAATGAAGGTGGCCAGATGTGAACTACACACCTGTGCATGCAAACATGGTAAGTAACACTAGTTGTCAAGTACAACCAGTACTACCACTACAATTGAAAGTGTTCTTCCAACATATGGACTGCCATACAGCTCCTTCTCATCCCAAACCCATGTAGTGGATCAAATAAAACACTTCTAAATAACTTAAATAGTGTCACTTTATTGCAATCTCATCTCATTTAGTACAACAATGCACTGTTCCAAAGCTATGCCTGTCCATTCTAATAAATGCAATCCACTGACCAGTCCTCATACTGAAATCTATGATCTAACATAATCTAGCAATAAAGTTCACACTATCTGATCTCCATCTAGGTGACAACAGTACATTACTCCAGGCACATATTACAAGTGAGGTTTGCAAAATTAGTGCTTTTGAACTTTTTTATTATCCCACCGTGCATATCTTCTTTATTCCATCCAAGACTGGTATTCAAAAGTAAAACAATATCCCAGAAAGCAACTTAAATGCAAACTTTCATCTTATAAATAGATTATGTAATTGCCTGTGGGTTGTGTAATTGCCTGTGCACCCACACACCCTCATCCTGGCACATTTCTTTAAGAAGGTCATCAAGCTAGTGGATAAAGGTAAAACAGTACATGTTGTTTATCTTGAATTGGCCAAGGCATTCAGTACAATAACCCACTCAGCCATTGTTAGCAAGCTCTCTGAGCTAGCATAAATCCCTACATAACTCACTGGATTGCTGGCAGGCTAGCAGACAGGACCTAAAACATCAGGATCAGTGAGACCACCTCAACCAAGAGACTGGTCGCCAGCAGAGTGGCCCTGTCTCCATGTTGTACCTGATCTACTTTGGCATCTACTTCTCGGAAATCAAGGCTAATATTTAAGGCTGCCAGCTCACCAAATTTGTAGTTGACTGTAATTTGAGAGCTATTACAGATTCTCCTGAATACACCAATATTTTGCAAAAGGATTTAACATAGACAAATGACTGGTGCCAAAGCCATGGTCTAAAACTCAGTGACAAAAAATGAGTCAGATGCCCTTTAGAAAACTGCCAACCCAAGTTAATTACTCCATTAATAAAACCCACTTAAGAGTCAACCCAGTAGTAAGTGATCTGGGATCATATGTAGACAGCAATCTGGCCTCTGACCAGCATGTAGCAAAGATAGTAAGAAATCATTCTATGTTGTCCAACTTATAAGAAAGGGTATGGCATTCATGTCCAAGGAAGTTATAGTACCACTCAACTCGGCCCTTATCAGACTCATCTTCAGGGGCGGCCCATGCTATTGGACTGCTGGACTGCAGCCCCCCAGCTGTAAAAAATAAAAGAAAATAAAGATAAAAAATAAAAAACTCACGGACTTTCGTGCATGCACACTAGTCCGGACTGCTGCTGAGACAGTCTGGAGCATGCACAGACTGTCTCAGCAGCAGTCCAGATTAGGAAACACTTCAGAACAGACATCCCAGAAGCCTATGCAGTTGTAACTGCATAGACTGTTGCATGAAATGGATTGAAGTTGGACTGCAACTTCGGCAGGCTGGAGTCTCATCGGGGGAAGATCTCACATGGTGGATTTGATTCTCCAATGGACAGAGATGCATGGGCAGGTATGGAGTTAATAGCACAAAGGGATCAGTGTGTGTGTGTGTGTGTGTGTGTGTGTGTGTAATGCCCCAGTTACTATATACTGGTGGCTAGAACAAGCTCATGGTGGTGTGGCAGGGAATACCTCAGGCTTGAACCCTGTACCTTGTATGCAGGTGTTAAGGACCTGAATTCCCTACCCACCACCATTTGTAAAGAATTTGCAGATTTTTGCATCATATTTGATCTGATCTGTTCCTCATAATATCTGTGGTTTCTAAATGGTGCAATGCTTGATATTTGATGGTGCAGTGGTAGCATAGTTGTCTCACAACTGCAGGTTCTCAGGTTTGATTCTTGGCTAGGGTGCCTTCTGTATGGGGTTTGCATCTTCTCCCTGTGTTTGTGTGGGTTTGCATTTGTGTTTTCCCATGTTACAAAGACATGTCTGCATTATTTCTTCCTGGGCCTCTGCTGAAAATTGTTTTTTTGTTGCAAGTCAGACTGTCCTGATTAACAAATGTTAAATAAAATTGACAGGCATTTGAATTTCAGACTTCAGGTTTCTGAATGTTTAATTCCTTACATATTTGATGGTGCGGTGGTAGCATTGTTGCCTCACAGCTGTAGGTTTTCTGGTTTGATTCTTGGCTGGGGTGCCTTCTGTGTGGAGTCTGCATCTCATCCCTGTGTTTGTGTGGATTTGTTCTGGTGTCCTGCCATTTTACAAAGACATGTGTCTGCAGTATTTCTCCCTGGGCCTCTGCTGAAAATTGTTTTTGTTCCTTCATAAGTAAAATTGACAAACATTTGAATTTCAGACTTCATATTCTTCAGAAAATACATAGTAACACAACCTTTTATTCTAGCAATTTTCTAAGTTTATAAGATGAATATTTGAAATTTGTCCTTATTTTTGGGACTGTATTACCCCATTATTGGCTTTGTCCAGGTTTTTTGTGCTAAGGTTGACAGCTATGGAAAGAACTGAATTCACTGAATATGTTTGAGGGCTGTATTCCCTCATTACTGGGTTTGTCCAGCTGTTTTGTGCTAAGAGGTTGACAGCTATGGTGAGAACTGAATTCATTAAATGATAGCCATTTAAGTTTCAGTCTTCCTCTCTTTCACAAAGCAGCTGATTTGGTGTAGTGGTATGTTGCTCTGACTCTTTTGCACAGGGACCTTGGCAGTAAAATGTATGGTGGTAACACAGCATTTTATTCTAGCAACTTTCCAAGATAATACAAGCAATGTTTAATGTGTCCCTGGTTTTTAGGCTTTTGACCCCCCCCCCAATAAATTTGGCTTTTTCCAGATTTCTTGTGCTGCGAAGTTGAGATGCAGTTGAGTACTGAGTAGATTTTACAAGGAGCTGAGTGCTGCAGGGGAAGAAAAGTTTAGTGCTGCTTATGCTAAGTCAGTTTGCATTGTTAATAGCGTAACAGGTTGTGTACTTGCTTTTGATGCAGAAGGTTGTTGGTTCTACTCCCACAAGTGGTAGATGCTGCCGTACTGAAAAAGTTAAGATACTAACTATGAGCCTGTTATCAGTTTGCCATCAAATTTCCTATTGCAATATTACTAGCTTATCATACTTCTTCAGAGATTGTGCATATTTACTGATAATGGTGGACTGTAGAATTGTGCATATTTACTGATAATGGTGGACAGTAGAATTGTGCATATTTACTGATAATGGTGGACTGTAGAATTGTGCATATTTACTGATAATGGTGGACTATAGAAGTTTGAGTAGACCTTTATGATGGAAATGTTCTGAACTGGGCAGTTTTGTCATTATGGGTGCAAGCATTTTGTTTCATTGTTTACTGGAAAGATGTTCTGAATTGGGCAGTTTTGTCATTATTGGTGCATGCGTTTTATTTCATTGTTTACTGGAAAAATGTTCAAAACAATAGGAAGGTGTATCAAAGAGCACATGTATGTTTCATATGCAAGGGGGCTATGATTTGAAAACAGCCCAGAATTAATCTTTATCTGCCACTGGTAAAATGTATTTTCTTTGAATGTGGGTTTCAATGCTGTTTCAATAAATGTGAGTTTCAAGGGCAGAGAAGTTGTAATGCTAAGTTTGTTTAGCAGATGTCTTAGTGTTTGTGCTGTAAAATGCAAAATAAAACTTTCAAATGAAGTCCAAATCATCATAGAAGTAAATCAGTATGCACATTAGTGTTTATGGTAAATGGAGTGAAATAGCCAAGTAATGGATCATTGCAATGGCTGCAGGGGGAGGCTACATTCGACCATGATTTTGTGAGGGGGAAGGGCGGCAAACTTAAAAACAGCCCCAGCTGAACTATATCTCCCAACTGTCCAGATTTTCAAAGAATGAATAGATTTTTGCTTCTTATTTTTGGTTTGTTCCTCATAAAATTTGTGTTTTTTTCTGGCAAATCATTTAGGAATGAAGTCACTAAATAATGACACACTGAGTTTCAGACTTCATAACCTTCAGAAAAAGGCATGCTAAAGTAAGACCTGTTGTTCTATCAACTGTCTCAGTTTATACAAGAGCAATTTTAGTACTGTTTATATGTTCCCTCAATATATTTGGCCTTGTCCAGATTTATTGCATTAACAGGTTGAGAGGTACATGCAAATAATTTGCTTTATAGAATTAGGCATAGCCAAACCTCTCAACTGTCCCTGATTTTGGCTCAAAATGTTGCTCTTCCCCCTAATAATCCCTCCACAAAATAGCAATTTTGGAAGAAAACATGGAGGGTTTACAATTAAGAAATATAACTGTAATAATCAGAGTTATAGATTACTTTTATTTGAGAAATGCATGTAGATTCTTTTATTTTGTCAGCTGCTCAAGTTAGCAGTACTAATATTAAAGTGTCCCTTCTTTGACAGGTTCCCAGCTGTATTGTGTGGCTATTTTATATTTTTACATCACATTTATGGTCCATTTTTCATAAAATTGTGTTTTTTTTTTTTGGCAAATTAGTGACAAATCATTAAAGACTGAAGTTAGAAAATAATGACAGACATTTGAGTTTCAGATTTCATACCATTCAGAAAATTCATACTAATGTAAGACCTATTCTATTATCTTTCTAAGTTTATGAGAGCAATATTTAAAAATTGTCCTTATTTTTGGGCCTTTGTCCCACTTCTATGTATGGCTTTGTCCAGATTTCTTGCTCTGAGATTGAGAGGTATGGCAAATGTGTCAGGGCCATCACAGTCAGCCAGAGACATTTCTAATTGTGACATACTTGCTGCACCCCACTCCCCCATGTAGTGACTCTGGATGTGTCAAAGCAAGGCAAGGAGTAGTTATGCAGTGTAAATGTGCAGAGTATCCCCGCCATCCAAGGTAGACACAAGTACTAGAGTGGCTTTTCATCTGTCCTTGATTTTTGCAGAATGGTCTGGTTTCTGTCATATTTTTTGTACTGTTGATTTATGCTTATTACTCAAAGTGCCTGTTGCTCTGTGTTTAAGTAGCAATACTTTAATTACCATCATGTAAGCTTGGCTGAGATCATAAGATGCAAGTAAGCTTTAATAAGCATACAGTTAAAGAATTGCCAACACTGAAAGCCTTTCTGTTGTTGCCATGTAGAGAATACTTAACTAGATAATGTATTAGCCTTGGGTATTGAAATGCATATGACAGTATTTGTTATAAAGGACAGGATTACATTATTTTAAGAAGCTCATTACACTTGGAGACTTCCAGTCATCTCTGCAGGCTTTACCCATAAACTAAACAGAATGCCAATCATGTGGTATATAACCTGTACAGTAATCCTTTTAAGCAATGTAGCTTGAGGTTATTTCTTGTTTGCTTTTCATTTTTTTTACTTTGATCAGGTTTTCCCCATGAAACAAGTAGATAGTTGTCAGGCAGCAGGTCTTTTTTTGGATAAGAAACATTTTTACAAGTGGGGGCATCAGAGATTTCTACTTTCGGCATGTTACCTGGTACTTTAATAAAGCTGAATATAAATTATAATTAGAACTGCAGTGCAAGAAGTGGTTTGAGTTGAGTGCTGCTTGTTTTTCTTATACTTGATTTTGACTGGCATTACATTAATGTATTTAAAAAGTAATTTATTTTTTCATGCCTCACAACCTTTTTGTTTCCATCTAGATATTAAGTAAGCTGTCATGCAGCCAATGCATTGAAATGTTTTTATTCCTCTACACTTCATTTTGTCTTGATTGGACTCTCGGAATGATGGTTTGGCACCCAGGGCAGTGTATTTAGTTAGTTTTTGTGGTTTTGAGCATAGCTCCTCTTCTTTCTAGTTGGCCGCACTACTTCCCATTGACACCACCCATTCAGCTGTCTCCTGCAGCCCCCCTTTGATTTGAAGTCACCAGCCACCACTGCTCATCATGGAGTACAATGCTCCCTTTTGCATGTACCTAACTAGACCATTGCAGCAGCTGGATCACCAACAAAGGTTTCTCACCAGGACAGTTCAGGGCATGAATAGCAAGTCCTACACTGATCACATAAAGGCTCTGTAGTTAGTCTCCTGCAGACTGCAGAGAGGGGAACTTTGCCTGGCTTACAGAACGTCCTTAGACCCAGTCCTGATGGATCTGTTGAACATGCATAAAACAAACAGCACTAGAAAAACTAGATCCAGGGATCTGAACTTCACTTGGGACTGACAAGACAGATATGTGTCTTAAGGAATATATCGCTATGGAATAGTTTCTCCATTCATGTAAAATAGAGTTTATTCCTGCCTCTATTTAAATGAAACCTTGACAATTGGATGTGAAATTATGAATGTGCCTCCAGACTGCCCCATGTTCTGGGATAGAGGCCATCAATAAGAAAAGTATAATCCTAACTAACATGCCCTCACACAGATCCCTTACTTACATACCAAGTTACACGCTCTGTCTGTACAGATGCCTATGATACTTGGGATCCAATTGGGTTTGTGGTGCATGCTTATGCTTGTAAGGGTCCACATGGTCATTAGCCTAGTAACAACCTATGAACCTATGATCATCAGGTCTGAAGGAACTTCATAATCCAGCATCTGAGAAAACACATAAGAATTTTATATGTATATCTATATATATATATATATATATATATATATATATATATATATATATATATATATATATCTATATATATATATATACACACACACACACATACACACACACATATATATATATATATATATATATATATATATATACACACACACACACACACACACACACACACACACACACACACACACACACATATATATGTATACACACACACATATACATGTATATATATGTGTGTGTGTGTGTATATATATATATATATATATATATAAATATATATATATATATATATATATATATATATATATATGGGTCTACTTCATTTGATCTATAGATCATTTGATTGAAACTCATTTGGTCGAAATTTAATTTAATCGAAAACCAATATTCAAGGAAATTAACAGGGATTTGTCCCCCTCCCCAATGCCATGCGACCCTGGAGTTGATATATATAGTTAGGGGGGTGTGGGGGCTGTGGGGGGGTGAAGCCCCCCATCTATTTTCATTTGAAAGAAGAAAATAAAACAAAAGGTACACATTTTAAATGAAAATAGGTGGGAACCTTCACCCCCCCACACCCCCCCCCTTACTATATATATATCAACTCCAGGGTCACACGACATTGGGGAGGAGGACAAATCCCAGTTTTATGCCTTGAATACTGATTTTCGATCAAATTAAATTTTGACCAAATGAGTTTCGATCAAATTGTCTGTCGATGAAATGAAGTAGACCCATATATATATATATATATATATATATATATATATATATATATATATATATATATATATATATATATATATGTGTGTCTGTGTATGTATATATCTATATATATATATATATATATATATATATATATATATATATATATATATCTATGTATATATATATATATATATATATATATATATATATACAAATAAGTACACCCTTCACTAAGATACACCCATTACTAAGACCAGTGATTTTAAACCTTTATGACAGGCTATTAATGGAAAATTAATATATCTTATGTAGATCAGTGGTATAGGTGTAGTCTCAAAGGTCCTGTAACAAAAAAAACATGCTCATTAGTTTTATGGCTGTGAGTCATACAGCCTGATATGTTAAAAATAACAACTCTTGAGTATCACCATCTGTTATTTAAGGCATTCTCTGTAGTCTAGCACACACATCCAGTACTTTACCATAGACAGTGCAATAGTCTGAACTCCAAAGAGCAAAACCAATAACACTTCTGCATCTTTTAACAATGACACTGTCCTACCTGTTGTCTTTTGCTCCCATGCCAGTTGGGTTGTCTTGCTGCATGTATCTGCAGTCATGCCAGTAACAGATATGTAAATGTGTTAATCCATCCTAATTTGCCCAATGCTTGCACTGGTCTGCACAAAAAGGCATGTTTACAGCTGCCATCCATGCTGTGACATACATTGTGGCATATGTCTGGGTGTTGCTTTGGCATGCAGGGTACACACCTCATCATACTAACCATGCAGTGTCCCATCACATGCTGCTGCAGGTGCCACTTTCAAGTGGCATACCAATAGCGTTTGTGGATAGCAGAAGCTCTTTCCTATGCTACATAATAGCCTGTGTTACACTAGATGACCCTCATACGGTCACAGCAGCCTGTGATACCAGCACTGCCTTGTCTGTCAGTGGTATACCTCACTGACACTCATACTTGTTGGCCTGTTTACCCCATAACACTCCACCAGTCAACACAGTGTATCTTTGTCTCTTTGTCACACAAGGTACCCAAAGGGGCATGCCTTAATACAACTTCCATGGTCTCTGGTGGCCAAAGAACCATCCTAAGGTTGTTGTTGTTGTAATCCACCAGCCTTCTCCCACCTTCACCATCCTAAAGCCAAATGGTACAATGCCACTGTACCTTTGTATGCATATTTTTCCGAAGTGCCATATGACATTCCCTACATGATCAAAATGATCAATTTCAACAACTGGCTAAGTTTCTGGTGTCATTCAAAGGGGATCCACTATCTGTCTGCCTGGGATGACATGCTTGACAAGCCACGTTACTTCACAAGAGATGGCTTGCAGCTGTCACCCTTAGGCTTTCGAATACTGGCCAAGGCTCTTGCCAACCCCATAGTGCCTTTTTTAGGCAAGGCTCAAAAGACAAACCCACCACCATAAATAGCACAAATAACCGAAGACTGAGGGTAATGCTACTCAATGCCAGAAGTCTAAACCTCAAAATGCATGCACTCGAGGCACTCCTCAGTATGGAGAACATCAACATCTGTGCAGTAACAGAAACCTGGTTTAAGGCTCCTGAGAGCACCCCAGCACTACTAGGCTATAACTCATACCATACCTTTTGGCCACAGAACCAGGACCAAAATGCAAAAGGCGGGGGTGTATCCATATTCATCAAGGATACCCACACCTCCAGGTTAGTGGTGCAGCACAATGCATCAGAGATCATCCATGTGCAACTAACAATGGGCAAAACTGCAATCCATATTGTAGCTTGCTACAGATCACCCACCATGGCCCAGCACCCCCATTCTGCATTTCTGGAGACACTGGGAAATATGAAGGTCCTACCAAACACCTTAATACTGGGTAATTTCAATTACCCAAACATAAACTGGGAGAACTACTCAAGTACTAACTCCCTTGCCCAATGCTTCCTAGAATTTATAAACTCAAATGCCCTGGGTCAACTGGTCAACACCCCCACCAGAGGGAACAACATATTGGACCTGGTCATCACCAACATGGGTGACTGGTGTTCCACACCGGAGGTCAACCCCTCGCTGGTTAGATCAGACCATAGACTAATCACTCTGGATATCCACATTCTGCCCCCACTCCCAATCAAGGAAACCACCATGAAAAACTTTTCAAAAGCAAACTTCACGTTACTTAAGACCGAGGTGGAAAGGTTCACAGCCCCCATGCTAAAGAACAATGCTGTCCAAGCTGCTGAAACCTTTACAAAGGCACTCTATAAGCATCTGCTAGAATGCATGGATCGTGCTATCCCCTAGTAAAACCAAGACTCATGCCTCCAAGAAAAGGAAACCAGTCTGGTGGGCCCCTGCTATAAACAAGCTATACAGCAGAAGGAGGAAACTAGTACAGAAAAGAGTAAATTCCTAAGAAGGAAGGACATCCCTGATCAGTATCAGCCTGAAACTATGATCGCTCATTAAATCATCCAAGGCTAGTTTCTAAAGAAAAATTGCCAGTGACTCCAAAGATAACCACAAAGCATTCTTTAGCTATGTCAAGAACCTAAGTGGAATCTCTCAGATCTGCTCTGAGTTAGTGCAGAATGGTAAAAAATGCACTGAACCGACTGACATTGCAAACATTCTGGCAGACAGGTTTAGTGCAAACTTCACCCCCCTCTCACCCCCTAAAGGGCCCATAAGCATACCAGAAGAATGTAGGGCCCCATCAATCACTGGTGCACAGGTTAAAACAGCCCTATCCAAAGCCAAAAACACAGCTTCAATGGGACCAGACAGGGTCCCAGGCTGTGTCTTACAAGAGCTCCAAAATGAACTAACCCCTCACCTAAACACACTGCTCAAACTCAGCCTCTCTACAGGCTAGGTACCCATAGAGTGGCACACAGCAACAGTTATCCCGCTCCACAAAGGTGGAGCCACAACGGACCCTGGGAACTATCACCCTATAAGCCTGACTAGCCTGGTCTGCAAGGCTATGGAATGCATCATCATGTAACTAATTAACAGAGACATTGGGAACCTCCAAACCTTGGACCCTACCCAGTTTGGGTTTGTTAAGGGCAGATCATGCCTCCTAAACCTGGTGGACTTCTTTGAGACAGTTACCAAGGCATTAAATGAGGGAAAGGAGGTCCACACAGCCTACCTAGACCTCGCAAAGGCTTTCAACTCCATTCCCCATTCTAGTATTATAGACAAGCTCACTAGCTTGAACATAAACCCCTACGTCATGAGATGGGTTGCCAACTGGCTCATGGATAGACCCCACATGGTGAGAGTTGCAGGCTCTACGTCCGACTCTGAACCGGTTACAAGTGGCGTCCTCCAGGGCTCAGTCCTAGGACCCCTCCTGTTCAGTATATACTTCTCAGAGGTACAGGCAAGCATAGGAGGACTATGACTGACCAGGTTCTCAGACGACTGCAAACTAGGGGCCATAATTGATTCGACGGCTGATACAGACACCCTTCAGATGGGTCTCACTGAGATGAATACCTGGTGTCAAAATCATGGCCTCAAGCTAAATGCCAAAAAGTGCATAATCATCCCCTTTGGAAAAAAAACAAAATACTCGCGAACTACCACATAGGTGGTAGTCCCCTAAATACAGAAAATGTAATAAGGGATCTGGGGACCCAAGTAGATAGTAATCTCTCCTTTGATAATCATATTGCCAAGGTGGTTAGAAAATCCTTCTATGTGGCCCAACTAATCACAAAAGGGTTCGCATCTAGAACAAAAGAGGTTATTGTGCCTCTGTACTCATCATTCATTAGACCCATCATAGAATACAATGCCCCATTTGGGATGTACCTTACGAAATACCTGCAACAGCTGGAAAGGCCACAAAAGTACCTCACCAAGAGGATTGCTGGCCTCAAACAGATGCCCTATGCAACCCAACTCAAGAAACTCCAGCTGTACTCAGTTGCATACCGCTTACTCAGAAGTGATCTCTGCCTGACATAAGGCCATGTCCAACCCAGAATTGATGGACATGCTCCACCTAAAAAAAACAAATCCCAGAGAGCCACATGCTCTAAAGATATAAACCTCACCACAATGATAAATAGGACATGCTTGAGGGATAGTTTCCTATCCCAGAGACTACACATGCTTTGGAAAAGGATTCCAATATACATCAGGCAGAGACCCTCACTAACACTCTTCAAGGGAAACCTTGATGGGTGGATGGGAAACAGAAAATTTACCCCGGGGATCACTGCACTGGTTCTACTGGACAGTGGCGCAGGGAAGTGATGGGTCTGCTGGACAGAGGCACAGGGAACTAATCTAAGTGGGTAGCGAAAGCCAACACATTCTGACTAGGCTTATAAATGCCCTTGGGCAGATAGCCTAGTACTTACCTATGAACCTACATGGTCAGTATTATGGCATTTGGAATAACAGTATACCTAGCAGATGTTCAGTCCACCTGCTGGTATGTGTTAGGCTGATCATCAAATGCATACAGGCTAGTGATATTTCCCTCTGTCTTTTGTTGTATTCATCCTTTTTTTATGTTAACATTTTATTTGATTTTTTTTTTATTCTTCTGCATTTATGCTATTTTCTATAGTGTCAGCCACAGCTATACCTGTGGGGTGGTATGTAGCAGCTGTTTAGATGTTCTTTACTTGCGTCCATCTTCAGGAAATTCAGTGAGAGACCAAAGCAGTTCAAAGCAGGACATTTATTGTTCAGAACAGAATGGCAGAAAGCTGAGATTACAGAATGTGAAATCTGAAATAATCTAATCAAACGGCTGGGCTACAGACTTTAAGAACATGAAACAAAGTACTTACTAGTTGTCATATGATAATATTCTGGGAAATTCCTTTTTTAATTAATTGACAGCAATTATAATTAGTGATTAGCAGTCACTGGTTAGACAGAAATTAAACCCTGAATCTTTCTGATGTACATGATTTGAATATTTCACTTGTTTTTTACAATAAGCAGAACAAAACACTGTAGCTTTAAATATTTGAACCGTATAACAGATTATCCATGTATATTTGTTTCAGTCTTATTTCTTTTTATTATTACCCTTTGTTTTTCCTCGGTTATTACTGATTTGTTTAACTGCGGCTAGAGTTTAGAACATTCATGATTTCCCTAGCCTTTTGCTTGCATTATGCATTAGACTTTGCCTGTTTTTCACTCCCCTCAAATAGAAGTAAGGTATTTCCTATGATTGGTACATAATTACCCTTTAAGGGGCTCTGCAGACATGCCTGTCTTGTCTTTACATCTCCACCCTGTAAAACATGACCATATTTGATACCATACATATAGATAAATAAACGTGTCCCTCTTGTAATGCTGATTTACTGAATCATCTACTTATTACCAGTTTTTCTGGAAAATTTATTTTATGGCAATAAGAAAAAAAATGTGACTTTAGTGAAAACAGCTTTCGCCAAAATAATATTTCATGCACTTGGAATTTACACTTGCATATTTTCTTTTTGCTTGGCAATTACATTATTTTAAACAGTTTGGTCCATGACCATACAAAATGGCATAATTTAATAAACTGGTGTTTAAGTTTACTAATCTTCTTGTATGTAATAAGAATGATCCAGCAAAATATTAATGTAAAAATATAACCCACTTGTTGATAATACTTCTATCAAGAAATGCAGTCTAATTAAATCACATTTATAAATTCTATATCTTAACACACTATGAATGCAAAATGTGTCTGTGGTTTAAATATAGTTAAAATGTTAACCTGTAGACACAGCTCACATTTCCATTATGAAGCCCTTAGCATTAAAAAAATGCTATATGAAATAAGCCAAAAATGCTTGCATAAAACTTAGATTGTCTTTCTTAGTGTATAGGGATGTGGTGTACTCATGTACACAGAAATATCCTGTTGCAGTCTGTTTATGTATATATGTGTGTGTGTGTTTGCATACATGCCTGTGCACATTTATAATTACTTATTTGTACCCAAGCTTGCAAATGTTTACAAAAGAAGTCCTATTGAAACATTTAAACACATTAACTTTTCAATGCGTGTGTAATATGCATTGTTTCCATGTGTTAGTGAATCAAAGTAAAATGCATTTTATACTCTGCAAAAGAAGGCCTGTCATTAAACAATGGTATAACATAAGCACTGAATAAAAGTCCACACTGCAACCTTGTAAAGGTGTCAAAATTAAATTTACATCCTGTGTTGTCAAATCTAGCCATCCATAAGAGTGATTTCCTTTCAGACTCATGAAAATTTGGTGGTAATTTATAACTATGACACATTTGTATACTGCTCACATTTGGAAATAATTACTTTAAAATCAAACTAGGATTGCTTCATTCAGTTTACATATTAATAGTGTTTTAAAAAAGTTGTGTTTAGTGGAGCAATAAATTGCTGAGGATTACAGTTAGTCAATTAAGCTATACATAACAGTTTCATACTTCTTAATGTTCAGGCAATAGATGCTGATGAAAACCTCTTCAAAGTCAAATTCTTGAGCAAATAAATTCTCAGGTATGCTTTATCTCTTATTCAGTCTCTCCCCTGGATTCAGGAACAGTCTGTGCAAGAATATTTTTTTATTGCACGGCCTGCTCCATGTAGGAATAGAGCTGCCGCGCGCCCTACATATTAATGAGGGCATGCCACTCTATTCCTACACCTACATGATCCGTGAATAAGTGCAGGAGGCATGAAGAAGTGTTGCATGGATACTTCAACACGCCCCCTGCACTCAGAAAATGCTGTACAACACTTTCTGACATGGAAGCGTGTAAGAACAGGGAAGCTGCATAATATTAGAGCCTGACTCTAATATTATGCATTATTTCAGTGTTTGTGGACACTGAAATGTAAAACTGACATTTCAGTGTCTGTTGATACTGAAATAAAAAAAAAAAAGTATCAAAGCATGCAAGCCATAGCCAGTGGCCTGCACATGAACCACCATGCCCAGAATGCATGTATCCCTGCCCTACATGCATGGAAACAGCAGGGCAATATAATAAAAATAAAATATAAGTATGTAATTTTTTTTTTTACATTAAAAAAGTAATTAAAGCCAGGTGTAGTGGGTTTGTGTGGCACAGAGCTTTGTTCAGCCTGCCTTAAATCTTGAATGAGAGTCAAAAATATTTTTGAGTGTAAAGGTCCCATAGCTGTTATAGTGTAGTAGTACTGCTCTGGTTTAACATGCATCGTTCAAATCCCACCTCTACCCATTATTTTTAATGTGTGGAACCCTGGTAAATAAATGTTTATGAATGTTTATGAATGGAAATGACATTTGTCAATAATATGCTGATGTATACTAGTGTAGGTCTGGGAATATGTGAGATATAAATGTAAAAAAAACTTTTTTTTTTTTTGTAATAAAAGTTTGCAGCCAGCTAAGCCTGCTGCAGCTCTGCTGAAACTAGCTAAGCATAGCTTAAACATATAGAATTATGCAATCCTTAGCTTAGCTACTGTAAGGTCTGCTTAGCTGGTTTAAGCATTGCTATGCGGATTTGTGCAGAGCTAAGCAGAGCTTAGCATTTTTAAAAACCGGCCAATCACAGAAAACTGCAGGAAAATGACCATATTTAAAATCCACAGGCAGGAATACAGCTATATCCATTTGAGTTTGATCATAGCAGGAACAATATGGCTGGAGCTGGAGAGGGTGTGTACTTCTGGGCACTATGCTGGGGCATTCAGGAGTCCAGGGTCATGGTTGGGCTCCTTGTCAAAGACCATGAGGGTACACTGCTGCAGGGCCAGTACCAAATTTCCCAGTACAAAGCGGAGGCCTGGAACCATCTAGCATGTGATCTTACCAGTGTCACTGGCATTCCTTGAACTGGTGAGCAGGTGCATCACCATTTTGATGACCTAAAGCATAGGAGGGGTGAGCTCTTGGCCCAATGAATCCAAGAGGCCAGAGCACAGGACGTCCATTTGTTTGTAAGTATCCAGTTGATGTATTTCTAAAACAATTAATTAAAAATTGTGTCTATAACTGTACAGATGTGCTTAATGTGTCTTCATTCCCCATAGAGCTGTTGATGAGAGATCTGCAAATGTGGAGGCATATGCACAGCTGCTAGCCCGTCTGCGCCTTGAGTTTGGTGAGTTCAGAATTCTCCCTAATATCTGCTGTAATAAATCAGAAATAGTAATGGTAGTACTGTCTGTATATATAATTGTGCTCTAACTGTAAAGTATAAATGTATGTGTCGGCTGTCAGTATTACAACTGAGTAGTGCCAGCTGCTGTGTAATACAGACTTTTATAGCAAACCAGGTACAATTGAGGAGAGGAAGAGTAGGATATGTATTAGGCTGTCTGAAAGAACCTGCTAAGAAACTGCTGTGTCAGGGCTACTGCAACAGTTACAAATGAGAAGCAGTCCTCCTGTGCAGATCATGCAGTAATAGTAGCTGTGGATTTCTGAGTTATAGAAAGAGTTATGTCAAAAATAATAAAGCTGACTACCACAAACTGTTGTCTTTCATTTGTCTTGTATCTGAAAAGCACAACTGTGTAGCTGCTGCAGCATGCAGTAACTGAGGTGAAGTGATTTAGCACTGTTTCTCTGCATAGTTTAGAATGTGGATCTGAAATAACTGACACAAAGCAAAAGTACATATTTTCAACAGTAATGTGTTGTACTGTGTTCCTATCAGCATTGCCTTGTGTTAACCTTTGCAATTCAGTTGTATGTTGCTCTGAATGTACAGGAAAGTGTATGAGATTAACAGGTGCAGGCTTAGTGTGTTGCCATGAATCTACATTGAAGTATGTATTAAAATGTTCAAATGCGTACTTCACCTAATCTGCTCATATTTTGCAAACAGTAACAGCAAGGTTGTTGGTTTTGTTTTTGTAGTACTTAAAATGAGAAATAAATAAAAACACATTTGATAAGAAAAGTACTGTGCACAAAAGTATGTACTAGACAGAAATATCTGAAGTAATAGATACTACCTCCCCCAGTAGCTCAGTCTGATAAGGATTAGGTGTGTAGTTCACTTTTGTATACACACACCATGGTTTGAATCCAGGGACTGCTACTATCACTACAGCTGTAAACTGCAATATGTATAGAAACAGTTATGTAATGTAACAGATATTTTCCCCACAGGGTCTACAAGTAAAGAAATATTTACAGAACCAGTATGATGAGTATATCTGTGAAAAGTGTACAACTCTTCTGGTGAGCAGCCCCACTCCTATAAATATAAGCAGGCAGCCATCCACACTATGTAGTCTGGCCCAGATAGTTTCCCCAGTTGCCAAGAAATCTGAACCCAGAGAATGTCACAGTACAAGTATGCAAAAAGCACACTACAGACTCCAGGGACTGCTACTAATATGCCTGTCCAGTTCTACAGCTATAAAATGAAATATCTGTAGAAACAGTAATCTAATGTAAACAGATTTTCTCCCCACAGGGCCTACAGGTAAAGAAATTTCACAGAAGCAGCATGGTGTGTATATGTATGAAATGTGTACAAGTGTTCTGTTGAGCAGCCACACTCCTACAAATAAAAGAAGGCTAGCCATCCACACTATACGGTTTGCCCCATACAAAGCTCTCAACTGTTACGCTGTCCTGGATAGTCACTCCTGTTGCCAAGAAACCTGCACCTAGATAACATAACAGTACAAGTATGCCAAAAGCACACCAAAAGAACATCAGCACAGGGAACACATTGTTACTTGTACCATTAAGTATGACAGTTATGAGTCCCCTATAATTATATATATAGAGTTCTCGTACCTTGCACTATAGTACTCCAGGTGCACATACGTACAGGGGTTGGTGTACTGTAGTAGCCCCATGGCCCAGGTAGAGAGTAAGGGAGGGCAGAACTGTAGAGTATTGAAAAGTAGTATATTGAGAAGTATCAGTGAAAGCACTTGTTAATTGAATCTGTTCTCTTCCTCCACCACTCATCTGCTCCAATAATTCCACATAATCAAACATGGGAATGTTCTTACCAAAACCTCTACTGTTGGGACCATTGTTCCATTATGGTTGTTATATTTGAAAATGTGTGCATTCTAACATTTCTTGTTAGACAACCATTGTTGTTGACTTCTTGCCATAACTGTAACTGGCATGCTGTTGCAATTCTGAATGCCATTCCATATCTGCATGTGTTCTGTTTGCTATGCCACTGTTACAATTGCACTTTTCTAGGTACATTGGAACACCCATGCATGCTGTATTGACTAATGTTGGAATGTGTTGTTTATGACTAACCAATATGCTTTGTTAATTCTCACTCCATAGCATGTTCAGGAAGGCCGATCCCAGTGGATCCGCATCTCCCACCACAAATGACCGAGGCATCAGGTCCCAGCATGTCTGGCACCCAACCTGGACCTCCCTCATCTGTTGGTTCTACACCACCCTCAGGTGGAACTGCTGCAAGGATGAGGCTCATCTAACCCCTCCAGGCAGGCACGGTGAGAACGTTGTCACCCAGCAAGAGGTCTGCGGAATGGTGCTCAGTGTCCTCCAGATGGAGCTGGATGACTGCCTGTGCCAGGCAGAGGGCAGACTTGCACAATTTGAAGGCCAGGCAGCCCCTCCAGCTCCAGTCCTACCACAGCCACCTTTGAGGCTGTGAAGGAGTAGTGGTGACTGCCATCGGTGGGGACATCAGTCCCACTACTACCATCTGGGGGGCTCATGTGCCTCCATTTTCCAACCACCCTCCCTGTCAAGGTGTTTACCCCCCTATGTGTCACACACCACCCCAGTCTGCTGCCTTGACTGTCTGCATATCCTACCTCTCCTACCAAATATTCCTCCCCACACTTACCTGCACTCCTTTCTCAACATCTCATTCTCACCTTAAAAGAAAAAAAAGGGCATCTGTCCCCAAAAAAAATCACATCCCATACATAGCTTTGCATTTCGCCCACACACATTATCCCCTCACTCAATCATCCCCACTAATTCTCAATATTGTATGTCACCCACACCCCTCCCTGTGGAGTGTGAGGCTGTAAATTCCCAATTGCCCACCTTTATATCAGCTGTTGCTGTCGAAGAAATACAGAGCTACGTTCCTTTGCTACATCCATCCTACACAACCCTACCTGCCTGTCATCTTGTTTTCCCTCTGCTTTCCCCCATTTCACCAGTTTCCTCTCTCCCTTTTTTCTTTTCTTTATTTAAAATTAGCATGGGTTTAAGTAGGAGTAAGTGGATGTAAGCGATGCTAAGCTGACGTAATGTCACTTAGCTCCTCCTAGCTCTGTGCAAACAAGCTCACAACTGCTTATAATTGGTGTAAGCACTCTGTGTCATCCAGAGAGTGTTTTGTCTAGTAACAAAATAAGTGGCCTTGCTAGGTCTAAAACCCAGGACCCTTCACACTATAGTCAGATACCGTATCACTAGGCCATCTGGGATTTGGAAATTCAATGTGTTTAATCACGTATATTCTACAGTACACTCATTCAACAGTACAGTAGCAGTCTGTACAATAAAAATCAGATTTTTATATGTACAAATACACATGTATATATGTATGGAGATGCATATACATGGAAAAATATATGAATACTATAAATATGTTCATACATATTAAATATATACATATTTACAAATAAATAATGGTATATGGCGTAAAACAGTTAAATAACATTAATACATAGAGCAATCTGAAATATATACGTATATAGATATATACAGATATATACATTAAAACTTACAATGAATATATATATATATATATATATATATATATATATATCTATATATATATATATATATCTATACTCAGAAGATTAGTGCACTCATACCTCAGAACCACACCTGTAACACTCATAATGCAACCCATCTGGCAAAAGGCTGCCCAAATGGGGGGGCAATGGCTGACAACTGGGAAATCAATTGTAATCATTGCACTTAAAATTCTATGATGTTGCCAGACTGACAGGGTTGCCTGCAGCATACATGTTTGGAAGGATTTCACCACTCATAATGAAATGTGATGTCACCAGTTACTGTCAGACACCCTCACAGCATCAATGTGATTGACCACAGACATCATATAATGAACACTTGGAACACACCACAAATATGACCAATGAACCTGGACAGTCTGAAACAAAATGGCCAGTCGAGTGATAGGCTCACAGCCCCTTACTGCAACTAATCTACACCAATTGTAACAAAGGGGGGAGCCATGAAAATAGGCACATATCTGAAATAGTGGAGTACAGAAGGTGACACAGTTGCTGCAGTGAAACCCTCAAGTCTGCCCATAACATATCATGACTGCAATACAAGTTTAACAATAAGGCATTTCACAGTACTTAGCAACAGAAGTCCACACATTATCTCACTGATGTGTCAGAAATACAAGATTCTTGTGTGGGCCAGGCAACAGCACACCCAACAAATATCTGGACATAACATCAGATTATGGAAAACACAACTAGCTCCTAAGCATGTTACCAAACATTGTCCACAATACAGGCAGACTGAGACAACAGTAACCAGAATCCTGCATGGGGAATCATACTTTTATTTGCAAATATACCAGGCACTACAGGGATGGAACAGCACTGCCAAACAGAAACCGTTATGAAACTGGATCCATACAACCAGTCCCAACACAGTCACACTGAAACAGTGTGAAAACAAATGAACAGTGCAGTATAAGGACCTTATAGACAGAAATATCACAACATGTTTGCCACTCACACACTAACCCTACATATAATCCCCCAAGTCTCACTGTACTATTCTGGGTGACTGTAGTATGGGACATGTCTCAGTCTGGCTTTACAAACTTGTACAGCTGAGAGACCACCACAGACTGGAGCAGTATGCACAGGCACACAGAAAAGGGGACATAAAACATACTTGTAACAGCTTCCCTACACAGACCACATAACACTGACACTCTATACTGCTACACAGCCTGACAGTCTGTCAACAATTACCATACATACACAGATATGTGACGTGCTCAAAGTCCCACACAATGTCCATGCTGTCTGAGCAAATATTAGGCCTCTTACACATGAGATGTCTGGCAGCCTGATACATCACTAGGATGGTATCATGAATGACGTCACTAAAGAATGACTGCCCCCCATCGCTGTCATACTGCATGACATGTGAACAAACTCTGACATACTTCAGGGACAGAGGCCCACAAATGGGGGCATATATGCAATATTGTTGCCATAAACTGACACAGTTGCATGTGTAACAGGATTTGTTGAACCATACATAGTCTGAGGGATATGATGAAGTCAGAAGCACAAATGGATGATAGAAGTTACTGACTACAATCCCCACAGTATGGTAGTGATTTAACAAATAGAAGACATGTCTGACAAATATAATGGAAATGAGAGTACAACACCTGGCCATGCTACAGATTGGCCCACTGTGGAGAGTTATGTCAACCACAGAACACAGTCAGACTTTAAAATCACATGGAAAAGCCATGTCCACAGAACCCTGTCAGACTAGCAGCCATACAACTGTATAACAGCAATACTTACATTCTGTCCCTATCTCTGCAACATTCTCCCCCAGTTTGTTGGCCTGCCTCCACAGTGTATAATGTACCTCATATTTCAAATGAATCTCTTTGATGCTATTGTTCATATGCCTACATGACACATTGCTCACAAACAAGGAAAAGAGGCAACACCCACAAGATGTACTCACTTATAGGAGTGTGGTGCTTGTCCATTGGCTATAGAACTAACGGCACAGCTGTTCTGCATGCAATTAGCAAATGGGGAACACCAATTGGTGCACAGGCCATCAGCTGCTCATGAGCATTACCTACAAAAGACAGGAGAGAGAGAGAGAAAGAGAGAAATATCAGACAACTGCAGCTGCAGTACACAGAACTGTGGCAACAAAATAAAAGGTGTGTCAAACATGTTAGCCTGTAACGTTATGCAGTAGGAGTTATATAGTAATGGGAAAATAGGAAGAACAACAGATATGTCTCAAACACACTTCCTGTCCTGAAATCTTGCAGAACAGTACCTATGGGCATATCAACTGGGTATGTCTGCAGTGACAGATCACAGTTCAGGGCCCTGAGGCACCCCAGAAAAGGATGCCTCACATATGCCAAATACAGCAGTGTGTAAACAATACTGACCGTGACACTGGTAGATCAGATAGTGGGATGTAATACATATCCATATGTTCTTTGTATTTACAGCTGTGATATAGTTGTGTGTCTCAGACATGTGAATGAACAATGCAGGGTATTTACATACTGTAACATTGTTGCAGATGTTCTTATTTAATGGCATGTGATATACTGAGCTTGTACAATTTTGATATGCAGTGTAATGCACAATGACCATAGGCGTGCCTCATACCTATAGTCAGTTACTATTAAGGTCGTATTGTGCCTACCAAGTAATTGGCAACCTGTGCAGACTGACATTGCAACATCACCTGCCCTCCCCCCCATTTCCCTTGGCTGTTTCTGTTAGCGGTGTCCACAGTGGATTATGTGTCGCAAATACCTACTGTCCTCTGCATGTTGCTCTATCACAATAGCCATCTGCATATCCTCTGTCACTGCATCCATACACCTACTTGTTGGCCTTCCACTTCACCTCTTACCTGTCACTGTCATCTTTACCATTCTATTCACAATATTGTGAGCAGCCCTCCACACCACATGTCTACAACAGCAGTATCCCAAAACTCGCTGTCTTTCTCTACAAACTGTGCAACCTGGGGAGATCCTGTGGCAAATCTGTAATCACGTCCACTCCTGTGACACCCACTGCAATTCTTACCATGTGTACATGTGGCACGTTCAGCTGTGAGTCACATTTTTTGTAAATGCCATTGTCTGCAACCCATAGGACATAACTGGTTTCAGTACTGTGTTTTACACCTTCCCTATCACTCGTAATGGTACTCGTGTGACACATATAATTGCTGATACCCTACTCCAACCGGCCCAGCCTGCCTCTACTGTCATCTCTGGCTGTTTCCCACACTTGTCATTACTCTGCAGTGTCAATCCCAAGTGTTACAACTCATGCTCCTCCCCAAACTGTACTTCCTACATACTCACCTTTCCTCTAACCTCCATCCCAGTCAGACACGTATACCCTGTCATACTGTACCTGACCATCAGCACTCCCCTCTGTAGAGGATAACCCCACCTCTCAAGTGTCTCACCATCCTGTTGGCCACTGTCAGCCCAGATCACAGTGTGATCTGCAAACATCACAGTAAATGGTGACCCCTGTCTGATGTTGTCTGTCAGCCTGTCTATCAGCAGTGCAAGTCGGAGAGGGCTCACAGCTGAACTATTATGTACTCCAACCTGCACCATCAACATACTTGTCACTCGCATGGCAGACACCAATGCTGTCACACTACCATTCTACATCTCCTGTATTGGTCTTACGGATACCCTCACCACTCCTGACTTCCTCATACAACACAACTGCTCTCTACGCACCCTGTCATATGCAGCCTCTAATTTCACAGTGACAAAATCAATTCCACCTGAACTACTCTGTATGTCTCCATCAACACTCTGAGTGAACAATGCATCTGTAGTGCACTTTCCTGACATTATACCAAACAGTTGATCAATATTCACCACCTCCCTTCTTAACATAGCTTCCAGTAGTCTGTCCCAGACCTTAATGGTGTGATCGTGCAATGTCAGCTGTACACATACACACACACTAAAGATACAGACAAACTGCTGCAGACAACTGTAACACACACATCACAACCATGGCTCACCATCACTCTAGGTGGATATGCAAAACACACACACCCCTCCAGACATCAGGGAGTGGGTGCATAGTATGTAATACAAGTCAGGAAAAGCAACTCCACATGGCACCTATGAAAATACCTATCTGCATCTTACATGAATGCAGCCATATGCTACTACCTCCATTACACATTGTAAACAAAGCTGGAGCACCAGTGACATTGCATATGCTAGGAACATGGACAGTGTCACCCCTCCACAGAAATGTGGATGGTGAATGTTTGTTTATGCAATGTACTGGCCCTCAGTGTGGGGAACATGACATATCAGGGGCAGGACAGTAATGCAGGTCCATACTGTGCTGACACGCACCAGGGGTATAACCTGATTGGGAGTGGTGGGTGATGATTAGCAATAGTGAGGTGCTGCTTTTGTGTATAATACTGTCAAACTCTCTGAGGTCCTGTGATGTGTTTTTCTGTTTATGTCTTCCAGGGAGGATGTCTCCCCTGCCTGACTTCACTGAAGCAGAGAACCCTGAGGTCATTCAGGCCATCATACAGAACTACTCAATCCTTTTTTCAAGGAACTGAAAAAATCTGTGGAGCGGACTGCCTTGTGGGATGACATCATACACAGAGTGAACAGTGTTGGCCACCATGGCTGCACATATGATCAGGTCAGGCATCACGCCACTGACCTGATCCATCATACCTGATGAAGGGCTGCTGCCGTGGCCAGAGAACAAGTAGCTAAAGGTGGGGATCCACCTACACAGCCCCCACTCACAGCTACAGAGGAGCTCCTTGCCAATCTCAGGTAGCCCCCACATGACCATAACCACAACACTGTGTCATCATGGAGGTGATTAGCACCCAGGAAACAGGCGAGGAATATCCAGGTAAAGCAATAGTCCACATCAATGTAGTAATTTACCACAATTACTGTCTACTATAGAGTATCTAGAATCATATGTCAGTATAACTGCATCTGTGGGTGGGGTTTGCTAATGCACAGATGTGCACATCTATGGTGAGTGACAGGTAATCGGGTAGTATCATAGCTTGTACTGTACCTGTGCAGACACATATCATTCATGTTAGTACCACTGCCAAGTGTGAGCCTGCTGACAGTATCACTCCCCCACACCTACATAGGTACCTCTGGTCTGCATGAGGGACAGCAGCCTTCAGCCTGTGAGTATGGTATTACATTGTTTCGGATCACCACTAACACAGGCATGTTAAGGTCATACATGCCACCATCCACACAACTGTTACTCTCAACTGTTTCACCAATGTCAGCATGTTCATTTGTAGTGGGATTAATGGCATTGTATCACTGTGGTCATCACAGGGGCATATTAGCAGTAGATGTCATATATGTGTACCATACCTCCCAAGCTGTAATTGAAAGAAATCCAGTGAAAGAGTGACCAAATGGGGAGAGGAAAGCCCTAATCTGGGGACATGTTAATAAGAAGTGTTATACACTGCATCAAAATGGTTAACACACACCCATGACACTGATAGCCATTTGTGAGGTACAGACATGGCAGCAGTATCACACATGTACAAAGCATTACAACCTGTCAGGTGACCTATAACCTGTGCAATTCACTTTTTAGACAAGTAACTCTGTTACAGGAACAAGTGTGACACATAAGATATGCAGTAGACAAGACACGCATATGTGTACACAATCTGACAATAATCCTGATGTACATGTTGTTGGGTACACACCTTCCCTCAACTACTGACACTCTGACATGAACAGCAATTATTGCTCAGCTTTCATACCAGGGCTAACCTACATGTAGTCCATTGTGTGCTACGACGGGCATACTTGCATTCAGCTTGCAAGACAACAACGGGATCACCTTTGTGCAAGGGGTCAGGAAAGAATATGGTGTACACACACATTCCCACAGCAGTGCATATACTATGCAACACAGTGCAGACACTCATCTCAGTGAGGTGTACATATGGCCGAATAGTGACACTGCATAGGACTGGACACCCCTCAAAATGTGTAGGACAGACATGACCCACAGCGGTCATGCAGGCTGACAGGGGTCCTACTGCAACACTACAGAAGTGGCAGGAATCAGTGGCAAGTAACACTGTGCACATGTGAGTACAATCTCAATATGCTCCGCAAGTGTGGCCTATGATGTAGGCTTGGAAGATGGAAGGTGTCTCACACACTGAACAACAGGCAGGTCTGACTGATGTCTCAGGGGATATACTGTAGGTCCAACATTACCATGTGTGGTAATGTGTCATGGTATAATGACACCTAGATTGAACATTATCTCTACTATAGCAACAGTTTAGTTTGTCAGATATATGACAATGTGCATCAGCAGGAGAATGTCATCCCCATGCTGAAGCATGTTGATGGCAGTGTTCTGTTTGTGTTTGATGTTCATGGGCTTGATGTGTGCCTGTGGGCAAGCAGGAGGTGATTAGGAGTAGTTGTACATACCATTATGTGTGGCTTACTCAGTCATCATGTATCCTCTACAAAGGTGTGGATGGAGAGGACTTAATTTCCACACAACACTAACCCATAACATGCAGCGACATCCATGAAAGAATGTCTCCAGAAGTGGAGAATGTAACTGTTGGGGTGTCCCAGCCATAGTGCACACACACAGACATTACATCATGTGTGTGGTGTCCTGCAGAGGCAGTTGCAGGCATCATGCTGTTGCAATCCAACAGACTCTAATGCCTTCTGCAAGGGCAAATGTACTCATTTTGCAAAGTGCAGATGTGCCATGCTCAGACACACCTTCCCAAGGATACTGACTGCTGTTAGGAAAAGTATATGTGCTGTAACATTGTATTATCCTCTGGGTGTGTACAGTCATGCAACTAGCCCACTGTACATAGTGCAACTCCAACATGTTCCCCTACCCAATGTGTGTGTTCTGCAATTGCATTGCACTGCTCAGAGGTCACAGTATAGTTGTGTGATGTTATCACAGAATGTCTGCACACTCTTGTCATATATGGAACATAACTGGTGTGTAAACATAGTTTTGTGCAGCTAATGTCCACTGTAAGCCTGGGAAGTTGTAAGTGCACACAGTTATGTTGTGACATGTAACTACCCCAGAACTGGATGTGTCACACTCATCATATGTCACTACATTGTGACAGCAGACTTCATAGCAGAGTAAGGTGACAGACAGGTACAGGATGTGTGAAAGACAGAGCAGACATCTGGCCTACACATGTAAACATTGTAGGACACACTGCACAATTAGGTGGCATGCCATGTGTGACTTGGCACTGTGCTATACAGCTAAACAGCAAGTATGTGTACATGCCTGCAGTGTGTGGTACTACAATAACCATCACCTGCTAACAATACCCACATATCATAGAGGTGTACATCAGTTGTGAGACGAAGTGTGCATGGCTGCACTGCTTGCTGATTAGAGCATGTCCAGGATATGTAGTGATCTGACTGTGTTGGCACCCATCTCCTGCTTCTTGTTCTAGCACAGACATGACATGGTCGAAGATTAACAAGGCCTCGTATGAAACAACCCCACTGACCTCAGTTAGATGACATGTGGCCTAGTGTGAGGTGTGTGTGATGTGTGTCTGCCACCTCACCTGTGTGTGTTTGTGTGCGTGCGTGCATGTGCAACTGTGTGCATGTGTGTCAGGAAACAGTATAGTGCAGGTATTATGTTACATATGTTGTTCTTTTCCACACAGGTGGTCATGGTGGTTGCAGTCCCTCCCATTCATTCAGTATCTGATGGCAGTGTGTCCATGGACCCTGCCAATGATGATGCTGATATACAGGCACAGGTGGTATTTTCAGGGGTTGAATCTGTGCCGTTGGTTGGCTTCCCTCACACATACACACTGTCACTGCACACAGACACAATGCCCACACTTGCCCCATCACCAGCGCCCACAGATGGACAGTTGTCAGGTGGTGGCTTGGAAAAGGCAAGTCTGGAGACTGTGGCAGTTATGAGCATACACACTGGCCATAGCCAGAGTGCTAGTGAAGTCCCACACAGGCTGATGGGCAGGGGCGCTCACAGGAGGGCTGCTGTTTATCAAGCCGCTGTTGTAAGTGCCACAGCAGGTGTCACCAGACAGATGTTCCAGACTGTGATGGATGCACAGACATTTACTGAATGCAACACCAGGCAAATAATCAGGGTGTTGGATGCAGGCATTCCTGGTTTATGTGGCAACATCTGTGACCATGTTGAGGCCACATGTCATCTAACTGAGGTAATAGATAGGTGGTGGGGTTGTTTCATACGATACCTTGTTAATCCTCAACCATGTCATGTCTGTGCTAGAACATGAAGCAGGAGATGGGCGCCAACCTTGTGGACATAGGTCAGCAGCAACATCAACTGAGAGGCTGCGGGACCATGCACCTTCACACTCCTGTAGTGGAAGTGAAACTAGCACCAATAAAGGGGGTTGCTGTCCACAGCACACTGCAGAAGGCCATGGGGATGTGTTCCTGGCCTGTCCCATCCTGAACGAGGAGCAAGCAGACCTCAGTCACCATCACGGAGCAGTACTGCATCTGGCCTTGGGGCTGTTGGTGCCAGTGAGACCCCTGGCAGAGCCAGTTCATGTGTCCATGGCCTGAGATGGTGAACTGGACACCCTACCTTCTACTGTCCACAGTTGTCCAACATACCCCTGTGTAGGGCAGCCACATGGCATGAATGTGTGCATACATACCCACATACAAATATGTCTTACAGCAAAGTCACCTTCACACACACACACACACACACACACACACACACACTCACCACCTGTACACACCCCCTTGTGAACACATAGATGTACAAACACACACACACACACACACACACACACACACACACACACACACACACACACACACACACACACACACATGGATGTCAACTGTATGGCCTAGCCTAGGTCTCTGGCACTCCCACACCACACTCTGTGCATATGATGATACCTGTGCCACATCCCTGTCATACATACCATCAATGCAGGGACAGGCTTATATGGGTCTGATGCTCAGGGTGTATATTATACATTGCACATATGTAATTTAGTTTGCATTGCTGTCTGCTTGCATTTGTTATGGGTACACACAGTGAAGTATGCACCTTATTAGACATGATGCAATATTCCTGTTAGTGCCATTGCCTGAATGCACTCTAACATGCTGTATCCTATTTGTGTTTCAGGTGTATGTGTGTCTGCAGGCTGTGGCCCTGCAGACCATACCAATGTGGAGTGTTGCAGACTGCACCTACACTGCTTGTTTTGTTGTCAGGGTATACCTTTATATGTACGTTTACCAGGTATGTATGCATGTAAGAGTGTGTGATGAAAACTGCTGTCAGTGTGTCCTGCCATACAGACCCTTTGTCACAGGCAAGTAGCTGTCAGACATGTCACCTCAGTGTAGTGTAGTACAACAAGCGGGACCATACATGTGGAACTGGATTTGGAGTACTGTCAGTAGGTCCCACTCCAGCTTAGCCATGTTATTAACTGCAACAGATGCACATGTGAGCACTTGTTGGCCCTGCCTATCTTTCAGTGACAGTCAAGGCTGATGCAGTTGGTGAGGGCATGCATGGCACTGTGTATGACAGGTGTGTGGTATGTATTCTGCAGTTTACATGGTGGAAGAGGTACAGATACTGGGATATCCTTAGCATGGACACAGTAAAGACTGACACAGGGGATGTGCATACAGTAACACAAACCTAGTTGCCAATGGACAGATTCTTACATAGAGACTTCCACAGTAATGCAGTATACTGCTACGTACACATAACATGTTCCACATAAATGAACTGCATGGGACACATCCCAATATGTGTTACAACAACTAATGTTATGACAGCCTGTATGGATAGTGACATTACCCACAGGGGATGACAACTGCAGTTATGTCTTCCTCCTACAAGCCTGGACAAGTGACAGGGTAACACACTTCCTATCACCATGTAGTTCCATCATGTATGGTATCTGATGCTAGCATGTGTGTGGGTACACTAACTGTGACCTACTTGCCAACAATATCACATGTATGGCCATTGTTTGGGATGCAGACCACATATGGGTTGACAACTACAAATATTTTTACACATCTGTAAACATGAGTGCAATGGCCTGTGCAATGGTGCAAAATGGTGCATGGGAGACAGGTGCCAGTAACATTATAAGTAAAGTAATGTCATCAGCAAGTGGCAAAAATCATATATGGGGCACACATAAAAATGGTATACCCGCAGAGAACATGATTCCAAAGCACAACAGACACACAGTTGCCAGTACTGAGAATAGAACCCTACCTATCTAGTTACTTGTATTACAGTATTACGCAGATACTACACATGCCACAGAGCATGCTGGGCTACTCATAGTCTGCCATAGCTTAAAACTGAGTGTCATCAGACTGCCTTGTAAACTGTGGGTATAGCCACCATAGTGCCCTCCACAGCCAGCAACATGTTATTGTCAAAACATCCATACAGAAGATATGCTTTAATCTTTCTCTAACTCACATGCACACAGTTGTCAGTGTTAGGACTATAACCCTACCTACCTAGTAAGTTGTAATATAGTATTACACAGTTACTATATGCGCAACAAAGCTTGCTGGGCTGAGCATGGTCTGAAGTTGCTTCTATACTGAGTGTCATGACACAGCCTTGGAAAGTTTTGCAGATGGGTAACATACTGCCCTCCACAGGCCTCAAAATACTTTTATATACAGCTATGCAGGAGATATTGTCTTTCATACACACACACACACACACACACACACACACACACACACACACACACACACACACACACACTTGCCAGTACTCGGATTAGAACCCTACCTATCTCGTTAGTTGTACTAAAATATTATGCAGTTACTATACGCACCACGAAGCTTGCTTAGCTGAGCATGGTCTGAAGTTGCTTTTATACTGACTGTCATCACACAGCCTTGTAAAGTGTTGCAAATAGGTAACATACTGTCCTCTGAAGGCCACAAAATATTTTTATATACAGCTATGCAGAAGATATTGTCTCTCACTCACACACACACACACACACACACACACACACACACACACACACACACACACACACACACAGTTGGCAGTGCTTGGATTAGAACCCTACTGATCTAGTTAGTTGTACTATAGTATTACACAGTTACTATATGCACCACAAAGCTGCTGAGCTGAGCATGGTCTGAAGTTGCTTCTATACTGTCATCACACAGCCTTGAAAAGTGTTGCAGATGGGCAACATACTGCCCTCCACAGGCTACAAAATATTTTTTATATACAGCTATGCAGGAGATATTGTCTTTCACTCACATACACGTAGTTGCCAGTACTCGGTTTAGAACCCTACCTATCTAGTTTGTTGTACTATAGTGTTATGCAGTTACTATACGTACCACGAAGAATGCTGAGCTAAGCACGGTCTGAAGTTGCTTCTATACTGAGTGTCATCACAGCCTTGTAAATTGTAACAGATGGGTAACATACTTTCCTCAACAGGCCTCAAAAGTGTATTTTCCAAACAGCTATGCAGGGACATACTTTTGTCTCTGTCTCTCACAAATACACACACAGTAGTCAGTACTGTGATTAGAACTCCTATCTGTACTACAGTATTATGCAGTTATTAGACACGTCATGCAGCTTACTGGGTTTCTGAGGGAATCAACTTACTTCTAAGGTTAATGTCATCAAACACCACTGTATATTTTGGCAATGGCCAGTGTTGTTCCATTGGCCAAGGTTGCAGTTAAATGTCACCTGCAAACACACACAATAGTAGGTGATGTCAGATTGCTTAGGCAATGGGACTTGCCTTCAGAGTTGGACATGGCAGTAGTAACAGAAGGTGTGCAAATGTCTGCAGCAGGATAACACTCTATGCCTTTCAGTGTGTCTGTATCTGTGTGTGTGTGTGTGTGTGTGTGTGTGTGTGTGTGTGTGTGTGTGTGTGTGTGTGTGTGCGTGTGTGTGCGTGTGTGTGTGTGTGTGTGTGTGTGTGTGTGTGTGTGTGTATGTATCCCCTTCTCTCTCTCTCTCACTGTTTTGCTGTCTACCTCCACCTGTCTCTGCCACTGTATTAGTGTTATATTTATATGTGTTGACCTATAAGTCTCTAAGGGTTGGACCATGCTCAGTATGAGCCTCCATACTGACTGTACACATGGGATGTGTTTTTCTAACTGTCAGGATATGGCCAGTGTGACCCAGCAGACTGCGTGTACACAGTGGCTGTAATTATCTAAGTGTTGGAGCATGCCCAGTATGAGCCTCCATACTACATGTAAACATGGGATGTGATTGTATAACTGGTGAAACATGGCCAGTGTGACCATGCACATACCTCTCACCTGTGCAGATGTTCAGCACATTTTTTATCCATTTTGCATATGACTGGTGTCTTCTGCGATATATCATTCAATCAGTAAAGGCTGCTGTTCCAATATTATGACACACATTTGAGTTTCACACTTCATCTCCTTCATAACATTCATGCTAATGGAAAACCTTTTAGTTTACTCTCTTTCTACCCTTGTAAAGGGATTATTTCTTCATTGTCCTTTTTTCTGGGCCTTTGTCTGACTTTTATTTTCTTCCTTTCTCCAGATTTCTTGCTCTTACAGGTTGTGAGGTCTGATCCTCCATTGTGATTGCACACATGGCCTGCAATTTTTGTAGGAGTATGCCTAGTTTGATTCCCCATAGTTATTGTTGCACTCCATTCCACAGATACGTGTAGTCCAGTCCAGGATTTTGTGTGCTACAACCCTACCTCCCAAATGTAAACAGAAGTGCCCTACAGATAGTGTTTTTTTTTTTTTTTTTTTTTTTTTTAGCAGACATGTTTTCTGATAAATTTGAGTTCTGACTCTGCAATGTGTTCTATCATTCCCTATTGACAGACATCCTGAAATCATCACAGTGCTTTACCAAAAGACTATAGGATGTATTATGCACAAAACAACATTATGAGTGACATTATGCACATTCTTGGCCAATAAGGCCTATTTACAGGTGTGGTTACAGCCATTTGGCTGCTGGAGCTTTATAAAGAGTCCAGCAAGTTGTTGCTTTACTGGCTAGGCATCTCCTGCTTGTGTGTTATTCTTCCTACCTGACAGGTGATATCCTGCTGTTGGCATAACTCTGCACATTATATTACAGGTCAGATGGTCCAGGGCCTTGTCCAGCAAGTTCATGCAGTCTACATACACTGTTGTTACAATGTCAAGTTACTTGTGAGTACTTGCAGAGTGACATTATAACCTACAGACAGACATTATTGTATCTAAGTCCCTCACCAGCAGGGAAGTCGTGGGATTGCAAGACACCTTACCTTACCAGCTTCCTCAGTATGTTGGCCAGTATTCAGTACACATGCTTATCATCTTGCAGCTGTCCCACTTTCAATTAAAACCTTGTCCAGATGTGTTGTTGTCACAGGTTTGTGGGTATGTGTGTGGGTACTGAGTGCAGTCTAGTGTGCAGAAATGTCCATCATATGTGTAGTTTAAGCAGCATAGCAATGTTAGTTATATTATCAGTGGAAGAGCAGTAAAAGGCAATTAGGTGACCCCTGCCACACACACTTCTGTGTGGGTTGCTAGGTCATTATGACATTAGTGGGGTATGGGCACTGAGGACCTTATCACCCACACAGATGAGGGTGTAAGCCATGTTACAACATGTCAGCCTACAGTGGACATGTCCAGCAGACACACAGAGGGATCAGAGAACTTTAGTGTGTGCTTCCCATGCACATCTACAGGCCGCACATCAGTAGGGGTATTCAGGCAATTGTCTTGTCATGGCACAGGTTATCATGTTGCTTGTGAAAGCCCTTGCAACGTTTGCTGTACTGTTCTTTCCCTGCAGACATATATATGTTACTGATATTGTATGGGGGTGTACCTGTGAACTGTACACATTTTCATTGAGTGTGCTGATATTTGCTTTACATTTTGTTGCTATTTCCCATAATATTGTGGGCTGTGTTATAGACTACAGGCATTTCAGTACAGAGATGGAGGTCATACTGTGTTGGCATACATGTAGGTTTCAGACTTCTTGCCCTTCAGAGCCTTACTGCAACTGCAGAACCTGCTGTGCTATCACTGTATAACTCTGTATGGGTGTGTGTTATAATTGTTGCCATTTGTGAACCTAGTCTGTGCCAAACATTTGTTATGGTTTTCTACGGCTAAGTTGGTGGGTGGGTTTGTGTGGGTTGAGTATGGCACCCACTCAGTATCTACCATGTCTAGGACCTCTGACCCCCAGTTACCTGGCCACCATACACTTACTGCTGTGGTATTACTCAACTTGGGTACTACTGCATACTGTAGTGATGGTGGTGTTGCCACACACTTCCTGGTATCTTATAGAGTTGTCACTGGTATGCTGCGATCCCAGTACCCACCCCAGTCCCTTACATGCATACTGCAATACCATAGGTGTGGTAGGAGAACATAGTAAACCATGCAGTTATTGTGAAGAAAATACCTTACCTTCTCCCTGCAGCAGAGGTGAGGATGGTGCTTGAGGGCTGCATATGTTGGAAGCACACATTTCATATCCTATACAAGGTGGGTCACAGGCTGTGTGGTATGTGTACCATCCATTTTACCATGTGTGGGAGATGGAGAGAGGTGTCAGTCCCTGAGCCCTTACAGTGTCAGTGTATATGCTATGTATTGTCTCTTTGCTATGGCCTGGGCATACTGGGCATGCTTCCTTCTGCCTACAAGTCCAGGCTCAGGGGGTTCCTCCTCTGAGTCCCTCTGCCTTTGGGGACTTTGGCACTGGTGGGAGGCTGTGTGGCACTTCTCCATGCTGATCCTGCTGCAGCTGTTTCTGCAGAATCATATTGTGAAGCATGGCACTTACAATGAACATGTGGGCACATGTGGCTGGACCATTCTGCAGGACTTCACCAGATATGTCAAGACAGTGGAACCGTGACTTCAGCATCCCAGACACACACACTATTATGACTGTGGTTTGTGCATGTGCCTCATTATGGTGTTCTTCGCTGTCTGTGTGTACACTTCTGATGGGTGTCATTATTCATGGTTCCAGTACATAGCCAGCATCCCCCACAAGATTCCCATAAGGGATGTCCTCCTGGCAAATGCCTGGTACAGCTGTGAGGCATGCCAGATGTGGGAATTGTGATAGCTACCAGGGCTGCCAGCGCACACAATTATTATGCACTGGGCATCGCACATGGTCTGGCAGTTGATGGAGTGATAGCCTCTGTGGTTTATGTAAACCATACTCTGGTCACCAGATAGTGCTTTCACATGGATGTGTGTGCAGTCTATGGCACCCAGTACCTCTGGGTAGTCTACTACAAGGTGGAAGCAATGCATAATGCTGGCCCTCTCCTCATGGTTGCAAGGGAAATATATGTGGTAAGGGGCATGCCATAGCATGGCATCCAGGAACTGGTGGAGTATACTGGATTCAAATGCTTGTGAGACCCTCATCATGTCCTCAGTAGGTCTTTGGAAAGTACTTGTAGCTAGTATTCTTAAGGCTACACATACCTTGGTGTCAACTGGGATGGGTTCCCCCCTGTTGGTTCTGGATCTGAGGTGAGGCCGGCACAGCTCAGTGATTTGCTGTAGTAGATCCCTGCCCACCCTGTAATGTTCTACTAGTTCCAGATCATTTAGCTCCTGGTGGGTTACGCTGGGTCTGAGCACTCTCCTCCTCCTCCGCAGCCTGAGGAGGTTGTCAGGATTATCCTCCTCACCGCCCTCAGCCTCTTCCACATATTGATGTATGAGAGCAGTTGCAGCCCCTAACATTTTTCAAAGTTAAAATTCCCAACAAGTGCTCAACTCAGGTGCCAGGTTTGTGGGAAAAACCTGACTGTAGAGTGTTTGCCAGCTACATAATTGGAAGGATGTTTTCTGGTAGTTCCTTTACCTTGTTTTTTCCTATTTCCTCACAGTTTAAGCCCCACGGCGCCCTGCGCAAACCCATGTAGCCAGTGTAAACAATACTAAGCAAGATTAGACCCTCCTCTGGGTGCAGACATGCTTTAAGTTTCTTTACTTCAGATTCCTATCACTCAGTAGCCTGTGACACAGCCCCCCCCCCCCCCGCTGAGCTAAGCTGAGATCTGCACCTCAGGTTTGTACAGTTCTCCAGTATGCTTACAGGAACCATGACACATCCCCCTTTTCTGTTTGTTGTTGCCTGTTCTTATACTACAGTCCTCTTGCTACTACATGGTTAGGTGGAATGTTGGACTTGGAAGAAATCTGTGCTTCAGGTACATTGCCCTCATTTACATACCCCGCTGACTAAGCCCATAATTACTGCACTACAGCAAAGCCTTTCCTCTTAGCAACCATTGTTGACAGCTGTTCTTTACATTCTGCATGCTATTGACTATAATGGCCAACTGCAGAATTTATTTCTGATTAATTTTCATTTTTTTTGGGGGGCCTCCCATTTGCACAGCACTGCACTGTGCTTAAACGTCCAATATTTCCCAAAAAAAATACATGTTTCTAATTTTTAAACTTATGGCAATGCCAACGGCTATATATTTAGCCATTGGCATGCCTACTTAACCTACTCCAAGCTCTTTTATGAGCTGTGACTGCCTATTTTGTAAGATTGCAGAACTGTATTCTGCTAGTAGCAGAATATGTTTTTTCAGCGTACATTGTTCCTGCACGGAGATCTGCATGCTTGCAGAATCTCTACTTTACCTCATTTGCAAGGTTTTCACCTGCAAATGAGATAATTAGCATTCTGTATGGATCTCTGTGCAGGAACATTATAGGCAGGCTCATGCAAGTCAGGGACTAATGTCCCTGGATCGTTCGGTTGCCATTTTCCGTGCAAGAACACTAACACTGTCCCTGCACGAAAATTTCATTTCATGAATTCAGGGTTCTGTCTTTCATACAAATTTGTCTCTCTCTTTCTCTGACAGACACACACACACACACACACACACACACACACACACACACACACACACACACACACACACACACACACACACACACGTATCCATCTCTTTATATTGCATATTTTTATTTTTCCACTTGACTAAAGTAACTTTTTTAACCAGGTTTAGAAATGGCTTAGTAAAATGACAAGTCCTAGTAACTGCTATTGTAGTTTACTTTTGACATATGAGTATTTATTTTTATTCTTTACCTTTTTATTACTATTTTATGCTCACTGAAGAGAGACCTTGCATTTAGCAAGTGTAAAAATTGTGGCAATTTTTTTTTCCTCCCTGCTTCATGGCAGGTTAATATGCTGCCATTAAGTAGCAGACTTACTTTTTACCAGGCTTTACCTGTACATTAACACCCTGTTTGAGAATGTTCTTTCACCAAAAGGGTGGCAGTCTGCAGTTAGCCCATTTCCTAAAGCACATTTAATGAAATAATGATGTCTGGAAGATGGGGTGAGTATCTTTCTTTATTGTTCTGTATTATTAAAAGTATATGGTGGAAGATGTTTAGTCCTGGTGAGCATGTTACAATGTGTGAAGAGTGAATATAGTAAGAAAATGAAAGGCTTGTGCCATTAAGTGGACATACTAGTGGTGCTAAATAGGATTTATTGAATCAAAAGACAATATTTAATGAATTTATGAAACATGTATAATCAAGGAGATAGTAAATTTTCTTATCTAATGTTGGTTATGCTGACAGACAAGGTGACATTTTGGCAGAAGCTGAGGCATCAAGCAAATTGAAAAAGTGTGCAAAATCGATGCAGCTTAACTGCACAGGAAGCTATGATGGTGTGTGTGTGTGTGCACGTGTGTGTGTGTGTGTGTGTGTGTGTGTGTGTGTGTGTGTGTGTGTGTGTGTGTGTGTGTGTGTGTGTATATATATATATATATATATATATATATATATATATATATATATATATATATATATATATATATATATATATAGGGATAATTATTGATGACCAACTTAAATTTGACCTCCATGCACTCCACAGTATTAAGAAAACTCACCAAAAGCTTGAACTTCTGTACAGAAACAAATGATTCCGTGCACCCACTTCCCAGATCTCTCTTGCCCAAGCCTACCTTTTTCCCAATCTCTTCTACAGCTCACAAATCCTAACCAACCTACAGACCTCACAACTCTCTAAGCTTGAGTCCTCCTACAATAAGGTTGCAAGATTTGCTGCCAACCTGCCTTCCAGATCACACCACTGTTAATCTCTCCTAACCCTTAACTGATTAGAGTTTCCTAACCATCTCTTACTTACACAACGTCTTGTTATCCATTCAATTCTGAATAAGCCCTGTTCCTGTCTCAGCATCTCCTCACTTGTCTCCCTCTATAAGCCCCATCACTCTCTCAGAAGCTCTGACAAATGTCTTTTATGGATTCACAAACCAAAAAACACATCTTTTGGACAGAATCTTTACAGTTACTTTCCTGCTCTTGCATAGAACAAACTTCCAATGTCCATAAGAGATATAACTCACATTTGTGAATTCAAAAAACACTGTTAAATTATACCTTAACAGCTGATGGATCTGTAATGGAAATCAACCTGCCTGAACTCATCCTTTTCTCCTTCATTAACTTCTCTGTTTTCCTCTCTTCCCTACTATTTAAACAATTATTATTAATGTAGCACCGCATATACTAAATTCCATTTACATCTGCTTCATCCTTCTTACTAATTTGTTATCCTTCCTTCCTTTAAGAAATTTGCTCTTTTCTGTAATTCTCCTGGCGTTGTTACTGTATTAACGGAACTTGCTGCTTAATGCATATGGTTGCACTTTTGCTATATTGTTAAATTGTGTTACTCTATACTCAATGCTTTTTTCAACTTTTTGTATAATGTTTTTTCTTGTCTTACTGTGGAGCTTTTCTCCTCGGGCTTCTGCTGAAAAAGAGATTCTGCTCAGTCAGACAATCCTGGTCAACAAATGTGAAATAAATAAATAAATATATGAAGTGGACATTAAATATTAAATAAGACGGTGATCTCATGTCTATGTTGTAAACTGTTACAGGAAAAAAAATGTACCAGATTTGAACTTCAGGTGTTTAATACTGAATAAAATTATTACATGGGTGGGCAGAGCTTATGCATTAAGGGACACAGTGTCCGGGAACAGTACTGGGGAAGTTTTCTGACTATGTTGCCATTTCCACAGAGGAAATGTAATTGGAATAGTACAACTCAAAACAAACATGAGCACTAATTGAGGACTAGCAAAACGCAAACAAAAAAGAAACCAGAAGTTCTTCAGAAGTTCTATATATTAAAAGAACGAAAGTACTTAAATTATTGGCATCTTTTTTATTTGCATTTTGGTAGTCCTCAGTTAGTGCTCATGTTTGTTTTGTAATTGGAACAGTCTTTACTTATATATAGGGCCAGATTCAGGAAGGCTTACACGGAGTTTAAGAGTAGTGTAAGCCTCCGTGTAAGCCTCCCGATTCAGGAACAGCCCAAACCTCCATGTAAGAGACAGCTAACACGTCTCTTACACGGACTGGGCGTGGAAATGCTCAATACCTCATTTGCAATACAAAGATATGCAAATTAGGTATTTGAGCGATCCATGAAGCTGAAACCAGTCCGTGTAACGGACGTGTTAGCTGCAGAAATGTACTCAGCTGACAACTGAGTACATTTCTGCAAAATCAAAAACAGAGCTATGTCAGCTCCAAATAAAGGGTGCATATGTTTCATTAAGCATGCCAATAGCCAAATATGTGGCCATTGGCATGAAAAAGTGTTGCAAAAATATGTTATATAACTTTTTTTTTTTGTGGGATTATGATGTGTAACTGCAGCGCACCAGCATAAACAGGGTGCGCTACCTAAAACTGAAAACCGAAGCTTATAAGCCCACAATTGTGGGATTTATGTATTACATGGAATGTCAATGGAGGGACTTGCAGACCAAAAACAATATGGCCTCCGTTTAGTGGTTGTCAAGGGGGGGAAGCTCCGTGTAAGACATGTAACTAAGCATTACTAGGCAATCCTATGTAAATGAGGGTTACAATACTGAATCACACTGCCACATAGGTAATGAGCACTTTCTGAGTAGTGTAAGAGTTAGAGAAGGGGAGGAACAGAGTAAGAGGTAGATGACATCATGGAGGGGGAGGATAGAATCAAATGTACCAGATTGGAGGGCAATGTAAGGTAAA
>NC_056743.1:1840227740-1840316993 GCF_019279795.1 Protopterus annectens | reverse complement strand
TCATATGGATTTGCCCCACAGCTACCTTACATGTGTAATGCACAAACAGTTGTCATTGTGATATGTCATACACTAGAAAAAATCAAAACCCACTTCACATTGTCCCACACTAGGAGCACAGACGCACACAGTCAGCAAGTGCGAGATTCAAACTCTTTCCTAACTACATTATGATACGACAGCAGTATGCATTTCCACAATGTGCTATACACATTACCAAGCTTTTATTTTTCCACAGGTATATTTGTAGGATGATGACATCATTGGACTTGACAAAGATGAGTATACCACTTCTTAGGTGTTTGATTAGTCTCCAAAAAGGTTGCTCTTTCCGAGGGAGACACACACACAGTGGGTAAGCACAGGATTCAAACCCCTACTTAACCACATTATGAAACTACAGCAGTACACATTTACACACCACACTATACACATTACTGGGGTTTCATCTTTCCACAGGTATATTTGTAGGATGGTGACATCATTGGACTTGACAAAGATGAGTATACCACTTTTAAGGTGTTGAGTAGTTTCCAAAAAGTTTATTCCTCTCCAGGGAGACACACACACAATTGGAAAGTGCAGAATTCAAACCCCTATTTAACTACACTATGATATTACAGCAGTATGCATTTATATAACACACTATAATCATTACTGGAATTTCACCTTTCCACAGGTATATTTGTAGGATGGTGACATCATCAGACTTGCCAAAGAAGAGTATACCACTTCTAAGGTGTTTGAGTAGTCTCCAAAAGGATTGTTCTTTTCCACGGAGACACACACACACAGTTGGCAAATGCAGGATTCACACCCCTATCTAACTACATTTTGATATTACAGCAGTATGCATTTACACAATAAACTATTCACATTACTAGGATTTTATTTTTCCACAGGTATATTTGTAGGATGGTGACATTATTGGACTTGACAAAGATGAGTATACCACTTCTAAGGTGTTTGAGTAGTTTCCAAAATGGCTGCTTCTCCCCAGGGATGAACCCACGCAGCTGGCAAGTGCAGGATTCAAACCCCTACTAAACTACATTATAACACAACAACAGTATGCATTCACACAACGTGTTATACACATTACTGGGATGTCATCTTTCCACAAGTATATCTGTAGGATGGTGACATCATTGGACTTCACAAAGATGAGTATACCACTTCTAAGGTGTTTGAGTAGTCTCCAAAAAGGTTGCTTTTCCCTAGTGAAACACACACACACAGTTAGCAAGTGTAGGATTCAAACCCCTACCTAACTACATTATGACACTACAGCAGTGCACATTTACACAATGCACTATACACATTACTGGGATTTCAGTTTCCCACAGGTATATTTGTAGGATGGTGACATCATCGGACTTGACAAAGATGAGTATACCACTTTTAAGGTTTTTGAGTAGTCTCTAAAAAGGTTGCTCCTCCCCAGGGAGATACACACACACACACACACACACACACACACACACACACACACACACACACACACAGTTGGCAAGTGTGGTGTTCTTAATCCAAACTAAGTACTTCTTTACACTTCAGCAAGCAATATGGAGTTACAGGGTGCAATACAGGCATTACTTGCTTGCAGTTTGCACAAAGGTTGTTTTCACATTTGCTAACCTCAGCAGGCTTATCATACTAGGTGTATTGTGAGTGTATTGTATGCATAGACCATGAACATATCATATGTGGGCTGATGCACTACATGCTGGCACACACAGGGTCAAACCTTGAGTAGCATCTTACCTTCACCTACATGATACTGCAATATAACAGAAAGATGATAAACTTCAACAATTGGCTGAGCTTCTGGTGTCATTCAAAGGGGATCCAGTCTCTGTCTGTCTGTGGTGACATGATAGACAAGCCTTGTTGCTTCTCTACAGATGGTTTGCACCTGTCACCCCTATGCTTCTGAATACTGGCCAAGGCTTTTGCTGTCCCCATATTACCTTTTTTAGGCAAGGTTCATAAGTAGGTACTAGTCTGTTCGCCCTGGGGCCTATACAAGGCCAGCCAAAAAGGTACCCTGACTTTTGCCACCCAAGAAATTTATTTTCCTGTGCCACTGTCGAGCAGAGACACAGAAGTGATCCCCAGGGTTAATTTCCTATTTCCCATCCAATAATCAAGATTTTTCTTGAAGATGGCTAATGAGGAGCTTTGTTTGATAAAGATAGGTAGTTTATTCTGGAGTATGTGAAGTCTGTAGGACAGGAATCTATCCCCCTGGAATGTTCTGTTTACTGTGGTGACAAGGTTTAGGTCCCTAGAGCGTGTAGGTTCATAGGTTCCTTGCTAGGTACTAGGCTATCTGCCCAAGAGCATTTATAAGCCTAGCCAGAATGTTCATAGGTTCATAGGTTCATAAGTTGATACTAGGCTATCTGCCCTAGGGCATTTATAAGCCTAGCCAGAGTGTGTTTGGCTTTCACCACCCTTTTAGATTAGTTGACTGTGCCTCTGTACAGTAGGTCACAGAAGGTAGCCCTTTTAAGGTTAGTTTACTATACCTCTGTCAAGCAGGGACACAGAAGAGATCCCAGGGGTAAACTTATGATCTCCCATCCACTCGTCAAGATTTCTCTTGAAGAGAGTCAGTGAGGGGCTCTGCCTAACATGGATTGGGATTTTGTTCCAGAGCGAGGGGAGCCTCTGGGATATGAATCTGTCCCTCCAGCATGTCCTATTTATTTCTGTACTGAGGTTCAAGTACCTGTAGCGTGTAGCTCTAAGGGATTTGGATTTCCTAAGGTGAAGCAATTCTGGGTTGGACATGGCTTTATACGTCAGACACAGATCGCCTCTGAGTAGGTGGTACGCAACTGAGTAGAGCTGGAGTTTCTTTAGCTGAACTGCATAGGGCATTTGTTTGAGCCCCTTGATCCTCTTGGTGAGAAACTTTTGGGGTCTTTCCAGTTGCTAAAGGTGTCAGGTAAGGTACATCCCAAATGGGGCATTGTACTCAATTATGGGCCTGATAAGAGATAAGTAGAGGGGCACAATGACCTCTCTTGATCTAGATGTGAACCCTTTTATGATAAGGTGGGCTATATAGAAGGTCTTTCTAACCACTTTGGCAACGTGATTGTCAAAGGAGAGATTGCAATCTACTTGGGTCCCCAAGTCCCTAATTACTTCTTCCATACTTAATGGATTACCACCTATGTGGTAATTTGTGGGCACTTTGTTTTTCCCAAAGGGGATGACTATGCACTTTTTGGCATTTAGCTTTAGGCCATGGCTCTGGCACCAGTTATCCGTCTCTGTGAGATCCTTTTGGAGGATGCTTGTGTCAGCTGGAGAGTCAATTACAGCACCCAGTTTGCAGTCATCTGCGAACTTGGTCAGCCATAGTCCACCCATGTTAGCCTGTACCTCAGAGAAATATATACCGAACAAGAGAGGTCCCAGGACTGAGCCTTGTAGGACACCACTTGTAACTGGTTTAGAGTCTGACATGGCACCTGCTATTCTGACCATGTGGGTTCTATCCCTGAGCCAGTTTGAAACCCATCTTGTGACATAGGGGTTGATATTTAAGCTGGTGAGCTTATTTATGATGCCCGAGTGGGGTATTGTGTTGAAGGCTTTTGTGAGGTCCAGGTAGGCTGTGTGGACTACCTTCCATTCATCTATGGCTTTGGTAACTGTTTCAAAGAAGTCGACTAGGTTCAAGAGGCAAGATCTGCCCTTAACGAAGCCGAATTGGGTAGGATCCAGTGTCTGGAGGTTCCCAATGTTTTTGTTTATGATTTCCATGATGATACACTCCATAGCTTTGCAGACCAGGCTAGTCAGGCTTATAGGGCGATAGTTTCCAGGGTCTGTTGTAGCACCACCTTTGTGGAGTGGGACCGCTGTTGCTGTATGCCATTCCTTGGGTACATATCCTGTAGTAAGGCTGAGATTGAACAGTGACTTTATATGAGGGTTTAGTTCTTCTTGGAGCTCGTGTAAGACGCAGCCCAGGACACCGTGTGGTCCCATTGATGCTGTGTTTTTTTGCTTTGGAGAGGGCAGCTCTCACCTGTACATCTGTGATCTCAGGAAGGCTGCACCCTGTTGGGATAGACATTTGCTCTTTTGGGGGGGAAAGAAGTTTGCACTGAACCTTTCTGCCAGGATGTTGGCAATGTCTGTGGGTTCAGTGTATTTTTTGTCATTTTGCACTAACTCAGAGTATATCTGGGAGTTACCTCCCAGGTTTCTGACATAACTAAAGAAGGCCTTGTGATTATCTTTAGTGTCTTGTGCAATTTTTCTTTCGAAGCTGGCCTTAGATGATTTTATGAGGGATCGTAGTTTCTTGCTAGTACTGATCAGTGATGCCTTCCCTTTTTGGGATTTTGCTCTGTCATGTAGTAGCTTTCTCCTTCTGTTGTATAGCTTATTTATGGCCGGGGTCCATCAGATAGGTCTCCTGCCTTTGGAGGAGTGAGTCTTGGTTTTATTTGGGATAGCATGCTCCATGCATTTCTGTAGGTGTTCATAGAATGCTTTTGTAAAGGATTCTGAATTCTGGGCCATATTTTCCACTGGCCCGGGGGCTTTGAAGGATTCCACCTCAGTTTTGAGAAGTGTGAAGTTTGCTTTTGAGAAGTTCTTCACTGTGGTTTCCTTGGCTAGGGGTGGGGATGGAATATGGATGTCCAGTGAGATTTGTTTATGGTCTGATCTTACCAATGAGGGGTATACCTCTGGTGTGGAACATAGAGACCCCATGTTGGTGATGACCAGATCCAATATGTTTTCTCCTCTTGTGGGAGTGGTGACCAGTTGTTCCATAGCATTTGAGTTTATAAATTCTAGGAACTGTTGGGCGAGGGTGTTTGGGCTTGAGTAGTTTTCCCAATCGATGTTTGGGTAGTTGAAGTCACCCGATATAATAGTGTTTGGAGAGACCTTCATATTCTCCAGTGTTCTCAGGAAAGCTGCGTGAGGTTCCTCTGTTTGGGAGGGTGGTCTGTAGCAGGCTACAAACTGAAAGGCAGTTTTTCCCACTGTTAGTTGCACATGGATGGTCTCCGATGCTTCGTGCAGTGCAACTAACCTGGAGGTGTGGGTATCTTTGATAAATATGGATACTCCCCCTGCTTTTGTGGTTCGGTCCGAGTATTGGGACCAGAAAGCATGGTATGAAGTATAACCTGTTAGTGCTGGGGTTCTCTCGGGAGCCTTGAACCAGGTTTCTGCTACTGCACAGATATCGATATTTTCCATACTGAGGAGAGTCTGGAGTGCGTGCATCTTAAGGTTTAGACTTCTGGCGTTGAGCAGCATTACCCTTAGTTTTTTTTTTCTTTGTGTTGTCTATGGGGGTGGGTTTGTCTTTTGAGCCTTGCCTAAAACAGGCACTATGGGGGAGGCAAGAGCCTTTGCCAGTATTTGAAAACCCAGGGGTAACAGGTGCAAGTTGTCTCTAGCGAAGCAACATGGCTTGTCGAGCATGTCATCCCAGGCTGACAGACACTGGATCCCCTTTGAATGACACCAATACTTTAGCCAATTGTTAAAATTGATCATTTTGTCTTTATACTGTGGCATCATTCTTGGTGAGGGTAAGATGCTACTCAAGGTCAAGGTCATACTGGCCTGGGCTACATGATCAAAGAGCTCCTGTACGTCTTTTTTCATGTAGTCCAGGGAGGTACGTCTCAGGTAATTTACACCAGCATGGACAATGACGGAGTCATATTTGTACTTGCTTTGGAGTGACCTGAGTGCTTGTGTTATGTGGCATATCCTGGCACCTGACAGGCAGCTTACAGCAACTTTCTCCTTGTTCAGCCTGGTAAGTGGGACGTCAGTGTGTCTGACAACAGAGTCACCTATTACAAGTGCATTAGGTGTGTTGTTTAGTCTTAAGGGCTATGACTGTGTGGCACACTGACTTTGTGAGCTATGTGCTATGTGGATATTGTTTTGTGGTAGGTGTTGCTTGGATGTATGCTTTGGAGGTCTTTGCTGCTTAGACAGATTTTTATTTAGAGCCTCCGAGTATGTTTTTGTGTGTTTGTGTGTTTGTGTGTTTGGTTTGCTGATGCGATAGGTCTATGTGAGACTGGATTTGTGGTGTGTGTGGTTGCCTTCTCCTCCTGACAGGCTCTACCAGTACTGGGTTGAGAGAGCTTAGCCTCCAGTTTGGCTATATAGTTGCATCTCTCACATATATTTGAGCTTGTTGGGAGGAGGAGAGGGTGGTCTGTATACATAAGGCAGTTGTAACATTGCCTCAAGATTCCCAGATTCACATATGATTGTAAATAACTCCATGTTGTGGTTGCTAAAGGAATTTTGTACTTCACCTATTACACCTAAACATATGGTCTGTTACCCATTAAATATTATTATTAGTTATCGTAACTTTATATTCATGCACCCTAAGTATAAGGAATGGAATTTTATTGTATTCCCTATAATGTATACTCAGGGTATGCTTATGTCATCTACTTCTGAAGGAGCTCATTTAGCTATAGATAATAATCTAAAGTACTGGTATCAGCTGATATCTGATAATAAAGTTAAAAATCTAGATTTCTTAAAACAAGAATTTGATCTAAGAGAAACTTGCTGGTTAGAGGTTCAGATCTTTAGACAACATCTCATTGATAGAATAGATCTAATGTCTATAACAGTTAAAGAATCTATTCCAAAACTGATTGATTACTTGATAATAAATTTACAGCATAAAGTTTCTGACTTTCATATATACATAAAATTATCAGACAAGAAACTTTTTACAATGTAGATTCATACTGGAATTATTTCACCTCTATTAATGGGGACCCACCAACTCAACAAGATAAACAATATATATTGGAATCTGCTTATAGAACTACATCTTCCATTGTCTGGAGACTTTATACATGGAAATTTTTACATAGATCTTTTTATACACCTTTGATGATGAATAAAATTAATAATAAAGATAATCTATGTAAGAGATGTAATGTAGAAATTAATGCTGACTGGGCTCATATGTTTTATGACTGTATGAAGTTGAAAGAATACTGGAAGTCAATTAATGAATTTTTGCAGGCCCTTTTTACAGATAATTTCATTATTTCTAAGTCTCTTATATTATTCAACACACCTGTACCTCAATGTGTTAAAAAGGTTCAGCTTCCCTTGTTATGGTCTATCCTAGCAGTGGCTAGGAAAATAATAACTAGAAATTGGATTTCAGATACACCTCCTTCGTTCAATGAATTTAAAAATGTTATGAATATAATGTGTCATATGGAAATAAACACAATTAGAACGAGAACAACTAGAAAAACATCATATTATATTGTTTGGGATAATTTACAAAATTTGTTAAAAAAATTCTAATTTCAATAGCACGGTATTTTAGTTTAATTAATTGATCTGATTGTAGTGGATGTCTTTGTAAATATTTTAGTTGTTTTGTTGAATGTTATAATAATACCTATTTTTAATTATTTGTATAAAATTGTTATGATATTTCTTTTATATGTTAAAACAATAAACTTGTTTTGAAAAAAAAAAAGAAAAATAAGTATCAAGAAGAAGAAGGTGATTACCATCCAAGGATCTCGGTCTGCAAACAAAACCAATGAAGTCCCAGGAGCAACAAACAAGGATCACCACGATGTATAAAATGTAGAAATTTTGTTATTTATTAAAAGGATAAAACAAGCACTTTCGCATACCAACTGTATGCTTCATCAGGTTACAATATCAAATAAAAAGTATGCTGTTTAAATAGTAAAAAAAAAAAAAAAAAAAAAAAAGATTCCCAGATTCACCAGCTGGACTGGAGAGTAAACCTGAAACGGACCTTTGGACATGCCTGAATAATATAGGGAACTACTTATTGACTCATCAGAAAGAATCAATAGGGAGCAAGTGCTTAGAAGGAGTATAAGAGGATGCAGTGCTTTAGTTTGTGTTTACCTACGAGATTACTTATACGAGCAAGTGTAGGGCTTTATAATGAAAACAGAGTGCTTAATTAGAGATTTAGAGCAGTTCTAAGGGAAAAAGTGAAGAGCAGACTTTGTGAAGCCGGGGATAGTTTAAACCTGTTTAAGCGGTGCTGCCCGAAGCTGCTCTGTGCACAAGACCGTGCAAAAAGAGAGTTGCAGGGTTTTAAGAGAGAGAGATCAAGGAGTTTAGAATTGACCCAAAATGTGTTGGCTTTTGTCTCTCTTTTAAATTAGTTTCCTGGGCCTCTGTCTAGCAGGGCCACTGAAGTGATCCCAGGGGTAAATCTACAATTTCCCATCCACTCATCAAGATTTCTCTTGAAGAGAGTCTGCAAGGGACTCTGCCTAACATCAACTGGGATTCTATTCCAAAGTGAGGGAAGTCTCTGGGACAGGAATATATCCCTCCAGCATGTCCTGTTTATTGCTTTGCTGAGGTTTAATTCACTGGAGCGTGTGGCTCTAAGAGATTTGTTTTTCTTGAGGTGGAGCATGTCCATTAATTCCGGGTTGGACATGGCCTTATACATCAGGCATAGATCAAATCTGAGCAGGCAGTAAGCAACCGAGTAGAGCTGGAGTTTCTTTAGTCAAGCTGCATAGGGCATCTCTTTGAAGCCCATGATACTCTTGGTAAAGTACCTCTGTGGTCTTACCAGCTGTTGCATGTTCCAATTAAGGTACATACCAAATGGGGCATTGTACTCTATTATAGGCCTAATGAGTGATGAGTAGAGGGGCACAATGACCTCTCTTGATCTAGAGGTGAACCCTTTCGTCATTAGGTGGGCTACATAGAAGGAATATCTAACCACTTTGCCAATGTGATTATCAAAGGAGAGGTTAATTTCTACCTGGGTCCCCAGGTCCCTAATTACATCTTCCGTACCTAGTGGATTACCATCTATGTGGTAATTAGTGGGCACTTTGTTTTCTCCAAAAGGGATGACTATGCATTTTTTGGCATTCAGCTTGAGGCCATGATTTTGACACCAGGTATCTGTCTCTCTAAGATCCTTCTGGAGGATGTCTGTGTCAGCCAGAGAGTCGATTATGGCCCCCAGTTTACAGTCACCTGCGAACCTGGTCAGCCATAGTCCTCCCGTGCTTACCTGTACCTCAGAGAAGTATACACTGAACAGGAGGGATTGCAGGACCGAGACCAGTGGAATGCCACTTGTGACTGGTTTAGAGTCGGACATGGCACCTGCAACTCTGACCATGTGTGTTCCACCCATGAACCAGTTGGCCACCCATCTCGTGACATAGGGGTTAATGTTCAAGCTGGTAAGCTTGTCTATGATGCCAGAGTGTGGAATGGTGTCGAAGGCCTTAGCGAGGTCCAGGTAGGCTATGTGGACTACCTTCCATTCATCTATGGCCTTGGTAACTGTTTCAAAGATGTCAACTAGGTTTAGGAGGCAGGATCTGCCTTTAACAAAGACAAATTGGGTAGGGTCCAGTATCTGGAGGTTCCCAATGTCTCTGTTTATGAGTTCCATGATAATTTGCTCCATAGCTTTGCAGACCAGGCTGGTCAGGCTTATAGGGCAAAAGTTCCCAGGTCCTGTTGTGGCACCACCTTTGTGGAGTGGGATGACTGTTACTGTACACCATTCTTTGGGTGCATAGCCTGTGGTAAGGCTGGGTCTGAACAGTGAATTTAGGTGAGGGTTTAGTATTAGATGTGTCCAACCTGCGGCCCGCGGGCCACATGCGGCCCTCAGAGCTCTTTCATGCGGCCCTCAACCTCTAACTGCAACATCGATGTACGCATGCCACAAAACACTTTTTTTTGTTTTGTGTTTTTTGCTCCCATGACCTGTAACGCTAATGTCGGTGTGTGCATGCACCAAAGTACCCTTCTAGTTTTGTTTTTGAGCCAAAAAAGGGTCAGTGTATTTATGCCATTATTTTGCGCCAAACAATCGGTGTGTGTGTGTGTGTGTGTGTGTGTGTGTGTGTGTGTGTGTGTGTGTGTGTGTGTGTGTTGTGTGTGTTCTCGCTGAAAAGGGACTCATGTATGGATTTGCCGCTGTTGCCTTTGAAATGGACAGCAATTACCTGTGTTAATAGGTAAGTATGGAATGAGTGAGTGCATGCATGAAAGCAGAATTGTGTGCGTGAAAGTAGAAGAAGTATGTGTGTGTGTATATATGTGAATGAGAGAGAGAGACGCATACACAAAGAGGCTAACAATGATCAGTCTACCTACTGAACACAAACAAGTTAGCTCACAAATATATCATACATTAAAAGTACACTTTCATTAAATTGCGGCTTTCCTGACAAGGGAGAGTGTTGTATTGAACATGAACTCATACCTCTTAACTGTATGGATTTTCAAAGAATGTCTGGATTTTTGCCTCATCTTCCAATTTGTCTCTTTTGCTTAGAAAATATAAGTAGTCATCCAATGTAATGGAGTTCCAGGGAGTAAGAATGAGACAGCAGCCTAGGGTTAATGGGTCAGTAGTGGACTGACTATGTGAGACTGTAGCATATAAAGTATTGTTTTTTCAGACCAACAAAAAAGCACCTAGTACTGTTTTTTCATTGGTGGGTTCTAAGCAGTGGTAGAATGGACAACAGTAAGCATAGCTTTTGCGGATCATCAATACTGGAAAATCAAGTGGGTACAATGTCGTTTTTTAAATGTTCGGGATTTTAGTGTGTATGTAAGTGCTTATGTGTTGGGAGTGCTGCAACAGTAGATGATTATTAAAGACAGAGACTTATGGACTGTGGAGAATATGTTTCTTTGTTTCAAAACCTAATACTTGGATAAGCATGCCAGAAGTAGATTTTTTAAGACATAGCTTCTTGCCATTTACAGTGGATGGATATTTACATTTAATGGACAATGCATTAGCGTGGGCCTGTGGGGTTCTGAAGGATGCCAAGTTTACCACTGCCAATGTCTTGTAAAGTGACCTGGAAATGGATATTGGGATGTTACTGAAAAATTATAGTAAGTGGGCTTAGAAATATAGTTTAATTAAACAAAGGTACTTTCAATTTACAGGCCATAATTTAATTTATCTCAGGTAGTCCATATACTGGTAGATTGTATACCATTAGACTTAATTAGGGAGAGCTGTCATTCTGAGGAAACAAGCAGCCCTAGTTTCAGTGAAAGCTCTGTGGTTGCTTGCAGGTAGGAAGTTGCAGGATGTTGATGCAATGTGTTTTATTTATTATTTTTAATGCATTTGTCATTTCAAAGCATGGTTTTCTTTGATGCAAAAGAAGGCAGGACTGAATGAGCCATATAATGTTTAACTGACAATAATGGGATAGAAAGATTATAAGTGATGTATAATGTTTGCAGCTACAGTTGTTTCAATGGTGTCTGTGATGCATAACTATTTTTGGGCCTGTGTCCCACTTTTATTTTTCGCTTTGTCCAGATTTCTTGCTCTAAGGTTGAGAGGTATGGTTCCATACAAAATCAAAAGTTGTATTTACCTTGGAAGACTTTCCGGCATAATTATGAAAAACAGAGCCTTTTTAATATATCTGCTTATTTCCAATATAAACTGCCATGTAACCTTGCAAATAACCTTCTTATTAAGCTACTTTACTTCTTTTGGAATTGACAGGCATGATTCATCTGTTCTGACATAAGCATAGAGTGCTAATGTGACTTTGATTTCTTGCAGCAAGCACTCTGTGGTTTACATAATCATAATAACTTTTCTGTGTTTCTGGGTGTGTAATCAATTTAATAGATTTAAAGATGTTTTCCAAAAATAAATAAATATATAATAAATAAATAATCCTCTCTACTCTTTGGGCAATTGACAAAGTCTGGGAATTTTTTTTTTTTTAAAGCGAAGATCAGTATTACAGTTCAGTAAACTGTCAGTCTGTGAGTAACTTCTGCACAAATTAAAATGTTTGAATTTCAAATGGCTTTAGATTGGAGGGAAGTTTATTTTTATTTATTTTATATTACATTTGTTTACCGGGAAAGTCTGACTAGACACAGGTCCATTTTCTGCAGAGGCCCGGGGAGAAAAGCTCCAAAAATAACACAAAACAATATAATACAATACATGAGAGAGAGAGACAGCAAATTATGGATGTAGTACTCGTACAATATGGCAGAGATTACATCTCGTAACAGTGAGAATCATTGAGGTACAGAATAAACTTAAAAACGTTTTTTTTTTAAAGTTATAATTACAGCAAGGCAAATATCAATGAGTTAAGTTTTTAGGAGAAAGCTGTTTGTACATAGCTGAAGCTCTGAAACAATCTTTTGGTATGGATTAACCTGGGGATTGACACAAGTTATATGTTTACACCAGTATGTAGCATTATAGTTTATGGTTTTCTTATTGATTTACTTTTTGTCGAGCAGTTGTTTGTTGATTTATTGATGGTCCTTTTGGTGGTGGGAAATTACATGGATGAATTCATCTCTATTATGATTTTTTTTTCAGGTATTTTGACTTGCAGACAATTTCATTCAGTGAGTGGGTGTCATGTGATTACTGAGGTTGCACATTTTACAAGTAGGGGCTTTTTTTTTTGTGTGTGTGTGTGTGTGTGTGTGTGTGTGTGTGTGTGTGTGTGTGTGTGTAAGAGAGAGAGATTTAATATGTATACTGAATATAATTTTGCAAATGGAATTCTTAGTTAAACATGCCCCTCTTCTTGGGCAACTAGACCTGAGTAACCAATGTTAGATCTTAGCCATCCAGCTGGGAAAGGTTAGTAAGCGGATTTTCCATCTGGTTTGATGAAGGCTATGCTACTTACCCAAGGACTACATTTATGGCTAGCCATCCAGCCATCGTGTTGCTGAACTACATTGTTTGATAATGACAGGAGCTTTTTACAGAAGTTGAAGGTTTTTGTGTCAAGAACCTGTCCATAAAAAGTGGCTTGTTTATGTTGCAGTGAAGGCTGTGGTCTTTGTAGTGAGCGTTTTAAGTATAACCAGCATTTCTGAGGTAGAGGAAGTCTCTTAAGGCAGGATCTTTCGTAGCCTGGAAAGCAAGCCAATGATGAAATTTATAGGGGCCAGTGAGAGACAGAGGAAAGCAAGAAGCTTTTTGGTCTGTTTGGATAACTAAGTGAACTTAGTCCTTTGACCTTTTTTGTCAGAAATGGTTGTAGTCTTTCTTTTGGCAGGGTGTTTTTCTGAGATACATGCCAAAAGGGGCACTGCTCTCAATAATGGTTCTTGTAAAGGAAGAATACAGGGCTGTTATGACCTCCTTGTCCCTGGATGAGATACCCTTACTAATGAAGTGGGTCATGTAAAAAGCTTTCCTTACAACTGAGACAACGTGGTGGTCAAAAGTCAGGTTTCTATCAACCTGGGTGGCCAAGTACTGTACGACTTATTGGGGCTTACAGCATTGTTATTAATGTGCTAATTTGTGGGGACATCACTCTCCTCAAAGGGGATGATGATGATGCATTTTTTGGCATTTAGCTTTAGGCCATATTTTTGGCACCAGTTATTTGTTTGGGCGAGACCTTCTTGTAGCTTATTCAGAATTGTTTTATTAAGTCAGTAATGTGAATTATTTACTTTATTGCAAATTTGTTGTGTTATTTTTGTGGATTATAGTATTGTAGGACTGCTGATGTTGACATTTTACATAGTTGGACTGCTGGAATGGTTTTCCCAGTGAGAAATGTTAGTGCTGTAATGAATATCTGTTTATTTGTATAAAAAAAAAAAATATATATATATATATATATATATATATATATATATATATATATATATATATAAACTAAGATGTTAGAGTTAACTGTTAGATTAGAGAATTAGAATGAGAATGAGAATTAGAATTTTAAGGCAAGTATTAGGCATTTATTACATTTATTCATTGTTCAAATGCACCTACAGTACAGCCAGGAGGTCGACTGTGGTCTTCCGGAGCAACGAAAGAGTTAACTGTATGATATATTTTATATGCGGCCCCAAGAGCATTTCTGTTCACTCAGTGCGGCCCCAGCAAGCCAAAAGGTTGGACACCCCACTTAGTTCCTTTTGGAGCTCGTGTAAAATGCAGCCTGGGACACCATCCGGTCCCATTGATGTTGTGTTTTTAGCTTTGGAGAGGGCTGTTTTTACCTTCTTGTCCATGATGTCTGGGGCTCTGCATTCTTCTGGGATGGACACAGGCCCTTTTGGGGGTGGGGGGTGAAGTTTTCACTAAACTTGTCCACCAGGATGTTGGCAATGTCAGTTGGTTCAGTGTATTTTTTGCTATTTTGCAGTAGTTCAAAGCATATCTGAGAGTTGCCACCTAAATGTTTGATATAGCTAAAGAAGACTTTGTGGTTATCTTTATATTCCTTGGCAATTTTTCTTTAGAAACTGGCCTTGGATGATTTTATGAGTGATCATAGTTTCTTGCTAATAATGATCAGTGATGCCTTTCCTTTTTGCAATTTTGCTCTATCATGTAGTAGTTTCCTTCTTCTGTTGTATAGCTTATTTATGGCCAAGGACCACCAGACTGGTTTCCTCTTTTTGGAGGAGTGAGTCTTGGTTTTACTCGGGATGGCTCGATCCATGCATCCTTGTAGATGCTCATATAATGCACTTGTAAAGGATTCTGTGGATTGGATAGCATTATCCTGTAGCAAGGGGGCATTGAAACTTTCCACTTCAGTCTTGAGAAGTGTGAAGTTTGCTTTTGAAAAGTTTTTCACAGTGGTTTCCTTGACAGGGGGTGGGGTTGGGATGTGTATGTCCAGTGTGATTACTTTATGATCTGATCTTACCAGCGAGGGGTTTACCTCTGGTGTGGAACACTGATCCCCCATGTTGGTGATGATCTGGTCCAGTATGTTGTCACTTCTAGTGGGCATGTTGACCAGCTGTTCCAGGGTGTTTGAGTTTATAAACTCTAGGAAGCATTGGGCAAAGGAGTTTGTACTTGAGTAATTCTCCCAGTCAATGTTTGAGTATTTGAAATCTCCTAATATCATGGTGTTTGGTAGGACATTTATATTTTCCATTGTTCGCAGGAATGCTGAGTGAGGGTCCTGAGACAAGGTAGGTGATCTGTAGCAGGCTACGATCTGATAAGCAGCTTTGCACACTGTTAGTTGCACTTGGATGGACTCCAAGGCCTCGTTCTGTGCCACTAACCTGGAGGTGTGGGTATCCTTTATGAAAATGGGTACACCGCCTCCTTTTGTATTTTGGTTCAGGTTTTTGGGCCAAAGCTTGGAGAGATTGGGATTTCTTTAAGTGGAGCATGTTCAACAGCTCTGTGTTTCACATAGCTTTGTAAGTTAGGCAGAGATCACTTCTGATGAGGCGATATGCGACAGAGTAATGCTGGAGTGTTTTGAGACAGTCTGTGTAGGGAATGTATTTGAGGCCACTAATCCTCTTTGCGAGGTATTTCTGCGGGCTTTCCAGTTGTTGTAGATGTCTTGTGAGGTACATACCAAAAGGCCAAACCAACCAAGTTCCATGCACGGGGGAAATGCACGGTCCAAACCAAATACCATAGAGCAACAAAGTAGACCAGCAAGAGCAGATGCAGAGGTAAAATCAATCCTTTATTACAAACAGACCGGTTTCGGCAAAGGTTGCCTTCTTCAGTGTAGGACAAAACAACAAAGTCCTATCCCTCATACATTAAATACAAATTATGGACCAATAGGCTAACAGATATCATGAATATTAATAATATATTCAAAAGTAGCCATTGCTTGAAAATAATTTTTGATATATAAATACAGAATCCTAACTAATGACAAAATTTATTTAACTCCATAACATCAAAATAACATCCGATCCCTGGAGAGACCAAAGACCAATAAAAAGAAAGTGTATACCAATGGACACATTTCCAAAAACTGCATGTTAGAAGGGAAATACATGCAACAATCATAAACAAAAGGGAATAAAGTGTATAATGTCATAGGAACACCCTATAGCCCCAAATCAAATAATTTGTAATAACATCACCATCATGACTAGAGTTAATTCTTGATCAGAAATAGTGAACAACAAGATAATACAATGTAATATCATAAGCTAACCATCCACAACCCATTGAGTCAATGTATATATGGTACCTATAAACATAGTTATATACTAAACATATGTAATCTAAAAAACTAGAGCCGAAGTATGGCATAATACCCTAATCTAAATGTTCCAATATACATAAGAGAAATTGACATGTCAAAGAAAAATAATGATCTCCATGCCATAAGCGACCACTAATGGAACAACCAATCAGTGAAAATAATAAACACTGTACCAGAGCTGAACAGAACCAAACTGTGCCAAATCCATACAATATAAGGACTAAAAAACTTCAAACATAAACTTGAGACCTTGATTGTATAATACTGATATGATCCCAAAAATATATTGGTTGAAGCCTACAGAGCCAACTACAGGTGATCATTAAGCCCAGGAGGAAAAAGACCCCCAAGTGTTATTATCCAAAATTTTTCTTTATGATCTAATAAACCATGCCAGCCCTGTTTGTGACATCTGTCACCCATGATTCGATCAATAACCATAAAATTGAATCTAGCCTGTGGATGTTTGAGAGTATGTTGGTACAATGCACTAGTCTGTCTCTGATTCCTAATGTCACTGCGATGTTCGTTCATTCGAGATCTAATGGCCCTGGAAGTTTGGCCCACATAGAATGCACCACAATGACAAGAAGCTAGGTACACAACCCAATCACTATTACAGTTACCAAATATTTTAATGTTAAATATCTGGGTGGTATTGCGACTTGAAAATTCCTTTGATTTTATCATATAGGAACATGAACCACAGTGGCCACAAGGAAATGAGCCAAATAGCTCATCACCTAGTAATGTAAGTTGTTTGTGAATAATCCCTCCACTGGCCATGTGTTTGTAATGTGATAAGTACGAACCCAACGTTTTGCCCTGTTTATATGAAAACTGACATTGTTGTCCCAAAAATGACCTCAATTGGTCATTGGCCAATAAGATGTTCCAATGTTTATTAATTATATTTCTGACCATATTGATGTTTCTACCATATGTGGTAATAAAACGTATGGGAGTACTGGATGTATTGTTTTTCAATGACTTATATTCTAGCAATTGTTCCCTATTCATTTGGTTGACCCTACATCTGGCTAAGTTGATATCTTCATGGTCAAAGCCCCTATCAACAAACCTATTATGCAAATCCATGCTGGCTAATTGATATTCCTTGTCCTTCGAACTAAGGCGTTTAATACGCATGAATTGTGACACTGGAATGCTTCTGATAGTGTGGCGTGGGTGCATACCAAAAGGGGCATTGTACTCTATAATGGATCTAATGAGTGATGAGTAGAGGGGAACAATGACCTCTTTTTATCTGCATGAGGTTCATAGGTTCATAGGTTGGTACTAGGCTATCAGCCCTAGGGACTATACAAGCCTAGCCATAACAATTCCCTGGCTATTTCTTCCCACACTTTTTACTTCCCTGGACTCCTGTCTAGCAGGGCAACTGACATGATCCCCGGGGTGAATTTCCTTTCTCCCATCCAATCATCAAGGTTCCTTTTGAAGAGGGCCAGAGAGGCACTCTGCTTGACATGTATGGGCAATCTATTCCAGAGTCTGGGGAGTCTCTGGGTCAGGAACCTATCCCTCCAGCATGTTTTGTTTATTGTGATGGCAAGGTTTAGATCCCTGGAGCGTGTGGTTCTGAGTGATTGGGTTTCTTTAAGTGTAGCATGTCCAACAGCTCTGGGTTTGACATGGCGTTGTATGTTAAGCAGAGATCGCCTCTGAGTAGACAATATGTGACAGAGTATAGCTGGAGTTTTTTAAGGTGGTCAGCATAGGGCATCTGCTTTAGGCCTGTGATTCTTTTAGTGAAGTATTTCTGCGGCCTTTCCAGTTGTTGCTGATGTCTTGAGAGGAACATACCAAATGGGGCGTTGTATTCTATAATGGGTCTAATGAGGGATGAGTACAGTGGGACAATGACCTCCTTTTTTCTGGATGAAAAGCCCTTAGTGATGAGGTGTGCCACATAGAAGGATTTCCTGACTGTTGTGGTGATGTGGTTATCGAAGGTGAGACCACTGTCCACCTGTGTCCCTAGGTCTCTTATCACACTTTCTGTGTTTAGTGTACTGCCACCTATATGGTAATTCACGGATACATGTTTTTTTTCCAAAGAGGATAACTATACATTTTTTGGCATTGAGCTTGAGCCCATGGCTCTGGCACCAAGCATCTGTTTCTGTAAGGCCCTTTTGTAGAGTATCCCCATCATTTGGAGATTCAATAATGGCTCCCAGTTTGCAGTCATCTGCGAACTTTGTTAGCCAGAGTCCCTTAGTGTTGGCCTGTACTTCAGAGAAGTAGATGCCAAACAAGAGCGGTCCCAAGACTGAACCCTGAGGTACTCCACTTGTCACTTGTCTGGAGCTGGATTTGGAGTCAGCTACTTTTACAGTGTGGGTTCTTTCAGTAAGCCAGTTAGCAACCTATTGGGTGATGTAGGGATTAATGCCCAGTTTAGTAAGTTTATCTATGATTCCAGAGTGGGGGATGGTGTCAAAGGCCTTGGCAAGGTCTAGATAGGCTGTGTGGACCACCTTACCCTTGTCCATGGCTCTGGAGACTGATTTGAAGAAGTCAATCAGGTTCAGGAGACAAGATCGGTCCTTCACGAACCCAAACTGGGTGGGGTCCAGTGTTTGAAGGTTGCCAATGTCTTTGTTTATAAGTTCCATGATAATACGCTCCATGGCCTTGCAGATAAGGCTTGTTGGACTGATGGGACAGTAGTTTCTGGGATCCAAGGTGGATCCCCCCTTGTGGAGTGGGATAACTGTAGCTGTGCGCCACTCAGTGGGCATGAATCCTGAGGTGAGGCTATGATTAAACATGACACTTAGGTGAGGTGTCAGTTCATTTTGTAGTTCATGTAGTACACAGCCCGGGATGCCATCTGGTCCCATGGATGCTGTATTCTTAGCTTTGGAGAGTGCGTATTTTACCTGTGTGGTCATTATTACTGAAATTTGGCAATCTTCCGGTATTGAGATGGGCCATTTAGGGGGTGAGAGGGGGTGAAGTTGGCACTGAATCGATCTGCCAGGATATTGGCAATATCCTTTGGATCAGTATATTTAATGCCATTCTGTTTTACCTCAGAGCAGATCTGAGCATTGCCATTTAGATTCTTGACATAGCTATAAAATGCCTTGTGGTTGTCTATGAACCTATGGGTACAGAGTTTTTACCAAAGGGGATGAAAATGCACTTTTTGGCATTGAGCTTGAGGCCATGGCTTTGACACCAGGCATCTGTCTCAGTGAGGCCCTTTTGTAGGATGTTCACATCATAGTAGTTTCAATTATGGCTCCTAGTTTGCAGTCATCTGGGAACTTCATTAGCCAAAGACATTCTGTGTTAGCCTGTACTTCAGGGAAGTAGATACCAAATAGGACAGGACACAGGTCTGTCAGTGAGCCAGCTTGCAACCCATCTTGTGACATAGGGATTTATACCTAGTTTAGTGAGTTTATCTATAATTCCAGAGTGGGGGATGGTGTCGAAAGCCTTGGCAAGATCTAGATAGGCTGTGTGAACCACCTTACCCTTGTCTACGGCTTTGTTGACTGCTTTGAAGAAGTCTATCAGGTTTAGGAGACATGATCTGCTTTTACAAACCAGAAATGGTTGTGGTCCAGAGTTTGGAGATTACCAATGTCTTTGTTTATAAGTTCCATGATGATAAGTTCCATGGCCTTGCAGACCAGGCTCATCAGGCTAATGGGGCACTAGTTCCCAGGGTCCATGGTGGCTCTCCCCTTGTGTAGTGGAATAACCGTCACTGTGCACCATTCAGCAGGCACAAAGCCTGATGTGAGGTTATGATTGAACATGGTACTTAGGTGTGGTGCCAGTTCGTTCTGTAGTTTTTGTAGAATGCAGCCTGGGATGTTATCTGGTCCCATGGATGCTGTGTCCCTGGCTTTGGAGAGTGTTTTTTACCTGTGCAGCCATGATTACAGCAACTTTGCATTCTTCTGGTATACAGATAGGCTCTATCATGGGTGAGAGGGGGGTAAAGTTAGCACTGATCCTATTTGCCAGGATGTTGCCAATTTCAGTTGGGTCTGTATATTTAGTGCCATTGTGCTCTAACTCAGAGCAGATATGAGTGTTGCCATTGTGATTCTTGACATAGCTATAGAATGCTTTGTGGTTATGTTTAGAATCAGTGGCGATTTTGTTTTTGTAACTAGCTTTGGAGAATTTTATCAGGGATCACAGCTTCTTACTGAGGCTGACCAGGGAGCTCCTCCATTCATGGGTTTTACCCTCTTTTGCAACAGTTTCTTCCTTCTGTTGTGCAGTTTGTTTATGGCAGGGGACCACCAGATTGTCTTCCTTTTCTTGGAGGATAGCATCTTGGTTCTGTTTGGGATAGCATGATCCATGCACTCATGTAAGTGCTTATAAAGTGCAATTGTGTAGGATTCAGTAGTCGTAACTGTATTGTCCATCTGCATCAGGACACCCATGCAGATGGACAATACAGTCGTAACTGTATTGTCCATCTGCATGGGTGTCCTGATGTTCGCCACTTCTGTCTTAAGAATCATGAAGTTGTCTTTGGAGATATTTTTTAACATGGTTTCCTTAATGGGGGTTGGGGGCAGAATGTGGATATGTAGGGTAATTAGCTTATGGCCAGATCGGACCAATGAGGCTTTGACTTCAGATGTGGAACACCGGTCACTCTGGACAAATCAAACCCCGTAACCAACACAAATAACCACAAAGTGAGCTAAATGCTACACATTGACAGAAGTCTCAGCCTCCAGATGCACACACTCGTGGCACTTCTCAGTTTGGAGAATATTGATATTTGTGCAGTAACAGAAACCTAGTTCAAGGCTCCAGAGAGCACACCAGCACTACAAGGATACTACTCATTCCATATCTTCCAGCATCAGAACCTGGATCATAGCACATAGGGTGGGGATGTATCCATATTCATCAAGGATACCTACACTGCTCTCTACATGCTCTCTACAGGATATGTACCCATAGAATGTTGCATAGCAATGTTCTTCCCACTCCACAGGGGTGGGGCCACAAAAGACCCTTGGCATTCACACGCTATGAACCTGATGAGTCTGATCTGCAAGGCAATGAAGCCAATCATAATAGAAGTAAAAAATAAAGACAGTGGGAACCTTCACACAATTGAGCCCACCCAGTTTGGCTTCATCAAATGCAGATCACGCTTCCTGAACTGGGTGGATTTCTTTGAGACAGTTACCCAGGCTAGAGATGATTGAAATGAGCTCCACACAGCCTACCTATACCTCGCTAAGGCCTTTGACACCATTCCCCAGTCAGGTATCATAGATGAACTCACCAACCTGACCATGAATCCATACATCACAAGATGGATTGCAAACTGGCTCACAGATAGATCCCACAAATTAATATTGGCTGGCTAGATGTCAGACAGTACACCGGTAACAACTGGTGTCCCCCAGGGTTCAATCCTGGGGTCCCTCCTGTTTGGTATAGACTTCTCAAAAGTACATGCCAACAAAGCAGGGATGTGGTTGACTAAGTTTGCTGGTAACTGTAAAGTGTTTGCCATAATATATTCCCTGAATGACACGGATATTCTCCAGAAGGGACTCTATGAGACAGATGTGTGGTGTCAGAATCATGGCCGCAAGCTCAATGTGGAAGAATGCAAAGTAATCCCCTTTGGTGAAAACAAAGTACCCACAAACTACCACATAGGTGTTACACCCTTAAAACTGACAAGGTAATAAGGGATCTGGGGACACAAGTAGATAGTCATCTTTCCTTTGACAACCATGTTGCCAAAGTGATTGGGAAATCCTATGTGGCCCAGCTAATCAACAAAGGGTTTGCATCAGGATCAAAAGAGGTAGTGGTGGCCCTCTACTCTTAAGTCATCAGACCCATCATTGAGTACAATGCACCATTTTGGATGTACACAGCTAAGCATATCCAGCAGATGTAGAGACCACAGAGGTACCTCACCAAGAGAATTACTGGGCTCAAACAGTTGTGTTATGCAACACAACTGGTAAAACTAAATCTGTTCTCAGTTGCGTGCCACCTACTCAGAGGCACACTCTACGTAACATACAGAGCCATGTCCAACACATAGCTAATGAACATGCTCCATCTATGGATAACAAAATTGAGTCGCACTACACACTCCAGGGATATGAACCTCATCACAACAATGAATACAACATGCTGGTGGGATAGAGTACCATCCCAGATACTTGCCTTACTGTGGAACAGAGTCCCAATGTACATCAGACAGAGCCCCTCACTGAGAACCTTGATGAGTGGATGGGAAACAGACAATTCACGCCAGGCATCACATCAGCAGCCCCACTAGAAAGGGGCTTAGGGTACTAACTATTAGAACTAGGGCTTGGGAGACTACCCAATGGTGTGGTGAAAGCTGCACAACTTGCCTAGGCTAATATATGCCTTCGTGAAGATATTCTATGACATACTTATGAACCTATGTGACAGGTACATGTCTACAGATAGTAGATGTGTACGTCATTGTATAGTCATGTTGTACAGCAGGCATATGGACCACATACACTGCAATGCTTACAGATACTGGTGGCTGTTATGCACAGTGGGTGAGATTTGCACCTCATGTCTTTTGTGCCATTGGGATGTGTGCTGGGTGGGACAGTCCTGGATGGCCCTCTGTCATGGTCACCCTCTTACACACATCTCTGCCCATCCATCTTTGGCTTATTATACTGTGTTCGCGCTATAGATATATATATATATATATATATATATATATATATATATATATATATATATATATATGTATATATATATAGGTTTACTATCATAAATTCGAAAGTAAAAATAAATAATGTCTTTATTTTTGAATTTATGCATCGAAAATGAACATTTTCGAATAATAGGAAACTCAAAAACAAGGGTGTATTGTGAAAATGTAAACTGCGACATTTACGATACACAACACGCCCACCCTTCCCATAATCACCTACCTACCTAACCCGAACACAAAGTTATGCAGGGGCTGCCCCCTGCACCCTCCCAATGGGCTGTGCCCCACACTCCCCCTAACTTAATATTCCAACTCCGAGATCGCACTATAGTGAGGAAAGGGATGCATTTCCCTAACCGCACTGTACCGCGATCCCCTCCCATGACCGAAAGTTAGAATTGCGAATGCACAGTTCATTCGCAATGCAAACCTTCGCTCATGTCACCTGCCGTAATATGAAGTATTGAACATCTGATGTTCGAATACTTCATAACCATCTAAATACTGCGTCGACATAATGATAGCAAACCATATATATATGTGTATATATATAGAGGTACATAGGTAGGTAATAGGCTATCTGCCTGAAGGCATATATTAGTATGGCCAGCATGTGCAGCTATCACCATACATGGGGTTAGTTCCCTAGGCCACTGTGTAGTAGAGCTGATGAAATGATCCATGGTGTGACAGTTCAGTTTCACGTACACTCATCAAGGCTCCTCTGGAAGAGTGTCAGTTAGGGACTCAGCTTAATGTAGGTTGGGAGCCTGTTCCAAAGCAAGGGAAGTCTGTGAGTTAGTAATATATCCCTCCAACATGTTCTATTTCTTGCTGAGATGATGATATCACTAGAGCATGTGGCACAGTGAGCTTGGGTTTACTTCACATAGCGCATGTACATCAGTTCTGCATTGGACATGGACCTGTCTGTTGGGCAGAGATCACCTGAGTAGACAGTATGCAACAGAGTACAGATTGAGTAAAATTCAGTCTTGTTGCATGGGGCAACTGTTTGAGGCCATTAATCCTCTTGATGAAGTACTTCAGTGGTCTTTCCAGCTGCTGAAGGTGCCTAGTCAGATTCATCACAAGAGTGCCGTGATACTCTCTGATGGGTCTGATGACTGATGAGTTGATGAAACCTCCTTTGACCTACATGCAAAGACCTTGGCAATTTGTGGGAACACATAGCATGATTTACTAACCACTTTGTGAATGTGTTTCTGGAAGTAGAGATGACTATCCACATGTTTCCATAGATCCCTTATTATTACCTCCATATTTAGGGTGTTGCTACCTATGTGGTATTTGTATGACTATAGCTCGAGGCCATAATTTTGACACCACATCTGTCTGACTGAGACCCTTTTTAAGGATGTCTCTGTTGTCCCAAACATCGATTATGACAACCTTTTTGCAGTCATCCACAAACTTTGCTAACCATAGTCTTCATGTGTTTGACTGTATTTCTAAAAAGTATACACTAGACAGGAGGGGTCCCAGGACTGAGCCATGGGGGACAGCAGTTGTTACCAGCTTGAACAGGAGACCACAGTTCTTACCTTGTGGGATCTATCTGTGCCCCAGTTGGCAATCCATCAGATGACATACGTGTTTATGCACAGGTTGTTGATTTTGTGGATACGACATGTGTATGGAATGTTGGAAAAGGGCTTCCCAAGGTCTATGTAGGCCATGTGGAGCTCATTTCATTGATGTATGTCCTGGTTGACTGCTTTGAAAACTGTCTAGTAGGTTTAGGAACCATGATCTGCCCCTGACCAAACCAAAATGGGTAGGGTTGGCTGTTTGTAGGCTCCCAATAGCTCTGTTTATGAGTTCCATAATGATGGACTCCATGACCTTGCAGATCAGGCTTATTAGGCTTATAAGACCATAGTTCCCATGGATTGTTGTGCACCAACACTTGTTGCTGTAACCCATTCAACAGTTTCATATCCTGTACAGGGGTGAGTCTCAACAGACTGTTCCGGTGCAGGGTCTGTTTGTTTTGAAGATTATATATGGCACAGCCAGGGGAACCATGTCATCCCATAGACACCATATTTTTAGGTTTAGATAGAGCTGTTTAACCATTGTATATGTGATTTCTGGGTTTTCACAATCTCGAGGTATGGTAATGGGCCCTTTTGTCAGTGAGAGGGGGGTAAATATGTATGAACCTGTCTGTAAAGATGTTGGCAATGTCAGTCACATACATGTATTCATTTACACTTTGCACTTACTCAGAACATATATGAGTTTAAACTGATATTTATGACATAGCGAAAGATAGCTTCATGGTTCTCTATGGACTATTTGGCAATATTTTTGCCAGAACATGGCTTGGATAATGTTAGGAGTGCTAATTGTTTCTTGATGATACTGATCAGAGATTTATTGATTTTCTTTGCATTTTCACTTTCTTTGAAAAACTTAAGTACTTGTAGTACATAGTTTGATTATTACAGGGGTCCAATATATTATATGGGCCTGTTTTCATATCACTGTGTGCACAAGGCAGGATTGGTGAATAGTGACAAGTGTCTGGAGTAAGAACTGCAACTGCCAGATATGTGTGGCCCACTGCTGTACTCAGACATGGCCTAAGTGTGTGAGCATGCCCAGTATGACCTTTCAGTATGTTGCTGACTGAAATTTGCTAAATTTGTTTAACAGGAAGCATGCTGTGCCTGCAGGGCTTCCATGAGTCAATTTGTATAGACTTATTAACATTTCTACATACAGGGAGGAAAGCTATTATTTGTACATTTCTACCCATGGGGGGGCACACCTGATTGTTACTGTGGGTGTACATAGGATGAGGGGTACACCTGACACTTATACACATTTGCTAGGCCTGCACTGCTATGTCAGGTACTCCATTTCAGTCTGTGCTGTTGCCTATCGTACTGGCTTGAGGCATACCACTGTACTACAGACCTTAGTATCCAATTAAACACATATTGGTTTGTGACTTCATAGCCTACCCAACCCACACCACACTGCCTGGCCTGCTGTTATATGTCTGCATAGGCCTGGGGGGTGGTTACTCATATGCCTCTTCAGAGGGCATGATACAGCATTTGTTTGTGTTTGCATTTGTCTACAATTTTCCTGCTGGCTGTGGCTGTTAGGTATGTGCCCCCCCCCCCCAACTGGTATGTATGAGTGACTTAAGTTGTGTCTGTACCAGTGAAATGCTGTCATGGCTTAGTGGTTCAGTACTGTGACTATAGTGCACAGTATCCTGAGTTCAAGCCCTGTCACTGCTTTTTATTTTCCTGCTGGGCAGACCTGACTGGTTAAGGAACAGTAAAGCAGGTGTGAGCTGTTTACCTGACTTTGCTCGACTTTGCCCGCCTTTGCCCAACATTGCCCAACCTTGTCCAACGTTGCCCGACTTTGCCCGACGTTGTGCTGGTTAGTGCGGTGTGCAGCTATGTGCAATTGTATTTAAATATGCTCAATACTGGTAAAATTTGCTTAGCAGTGCTTTATATTGCTTAAAATAGGGACTCATGCCTCAGGTGGTGATGCAGGGCTGCCTATGTCGGATGGACATGTTATACTCCCTATACATGTTTGAAAACAGGTTTTGTCAAGTTCGGCATCCCTTTTACTGTATGTGCGAGTCAGAGAGAGATGTCATTTCCAGGGTTCCTACTGAGTCAGTGTATGTGCAATGCTTTGCCTCTTTGCCAAGGCCAGGGCATACTGGGCACGCCTCCTTCTGCCTCCTGGGGCAGGCTCAGGTTGTTCCTCCTCTGAGTCAAGCTGTGCCTGTGCAGGCCTTGGCAATGGTGGGGGGCTGTTTGGCCCTGCCCCATGTTGTTCCCGCTGCAGCTGTTTCCACAGGATCATATTGTGTAGCATGGCACATACCATGACAATTTGGGTACATGTAGTTGGTGAGTACTGCAAGGCTCCACCAGATGTGCCCAGGCACCGGAACCATGACTTGAGCATCCCAAACACATGCTCAATTATATTTCTTGTTTGTGCGTGTGCCTCATTATGGAGTTCTTGTTCAGGTGTGTGTGTATTTCTGATGGGCGTCATCAGCCACGGCTCCAGTGCATATCCAGCATCCCCCACTAGGTGACCATCAGGGATGTCCCCATTGGCAAATCTCTGGTACAGCTGCGTCAGATGCCAGATGTGGGAATCGTGATAACTTCCAGGGCAGCCAGCACACACATTCATTATTATGCCCTGGGCATTACACATGACCTGGCATTTGATGGAGGGGAAGCCCTTGCAGTTGATGTAGACCCTACCCTGCTCACCAGGTGGTGCTTTGATGTGTATGTGCATGCAGTCTATTGCACCCACTACCTCAGGGTATTCTGCTATTTGGTGGAAAAGACCCATATTGCTGGCCAATGCCTCACGGGAATTGGGGAAATACACGTGCTCACCGACATGTGCTGACATGGCATCCAGGAACTGGTGCAGTACCCTGGATGCTGATGCCTTTGAAATCCCCATCATATCACCAGTTGGCCTCTTGAAGGTACATTTAGCTAGTATTCTTATGCCAACACATACCTTGTTATCCACTGAGATGGGTTCCCCTCTGTTGGTTCTGTGTGTGAGGCTGGCCAGCACAGCTCAACAATTTTCTGCAGGAGGTCTCTGTCCACCCTATAGTGCTCCACTATCTCCAGCTCATGTAGCTCCTGGTAGGTTACCCTGGGTCTGTACACTCTTCTCCGTCTCCTCACTGTGGGTTGCTCAGCAGCATTCACAACATCACCACCCTCAGCACCTTGCACATGTTGGTTTATGATAGCAAGAGCAGCCCCTAACATTTTGTCTGACTTAAGCTTTTTAAGGTTTCCCTCTTTGTATACTGCAATGTTGCAGAGTTCTTGAGAAAAAATGGGGGAATGGTGTTTACAGAGTTTAAAGTGCTGGGCTGGGCTAGTCTGCTACCTGTGTAATTGGCTGATTCTGATATATTTCAGCTGGCAGCTCTGCTAGTTTTCCTTGGTTAACTTCCTACTACTTCTTTTCCTTCCTTTTCCCTTTATGTTTCCATCCAGGGAAGCACCACGCAAATGAGTGCACATGCTGTGTGCACATTTGCAAGAAATTTCAGATATTTCCATGGTGTGCACCTTTGGTTTCTGGTTTTCAAAAAGGACAACTGTAGACACGCCTCTTGCAATCCTGGGCAACTCAGGGCAAACACAAGACACTGTGCTCCAATAAGCCTACAGCCTTTCTGACACACCCCCTCATGATGTTACCTATATTCTACTCTACTACTCACCTACTCCTACACTTACACTCTTGGGACATGGCTCACATGCTGGCGAATATTGGGATTCACTATCCTTATCCTCATTTGCACAGGATTGCCTACTAATGCATGATTACATCTCTCACACTGAGCTTCCCCCCTTAGCAACCACTACTCAGTGGCCATGTTGTCTTCAGCCTGCCATTCACCTGCATGACAGGATAAGATTTTAGTGAAAATGCCTATTTTTGCCTATTTTTAAATTATTTTCTGCTTTTTTAAAGCACCTCACGTTTGCGCAGTGCTGCTCTACGCTTAAACATCAGAGATCGGGGAAAAATAAAGTTAGATTTTAATAATTTTAAACATTTTTGAATGAAATGGCCTTATATTTGGCCATTGGCATGCTTCCTCAACTGTATGCATCCTTTATTTGGAGCTGTCATTGATCCGTTTAGCTATTTGCAGAACGGTACTCCGTTACCAACAGAGTACAACTCTGCAGATAACACTACTCTTCCATGGACAGGTTAGTGTTTCCTGGATTGCAAATTTACCTCATTTGCATAGCTTTCAGCAGCAAATTAGGTAATTTGCATACCATGACGCTGTCCGTGCAAGAGTAGCTTTAGAAGCTTTCGTGCAGGCCCCTGCTGGCTTTTTCTGGATCGCTCGGCAGACATATTGCCTGTTTGACGTCTTACTCTACTCTACAACTCTGTTACAAGCTTTCATAAATCTGGCCCTATATATAAGCACAGACTGTTCCAATTACAAAACAAGCACGAGCACTAACTGAGGACTACCAAAATGCAAATATAAAAGAAGCCAATAATTTAAGCGCTTTTTGTTCTTTTAATATATAGAACTTCAGAAGAACTTCTGGTTTCATTTTTATTTGTGTGGTGGTAGTCCTCAGTTAGTGCTCATGTTTGTTTTGAGCTGTACTATACCAATTACGTTTTCTCTATGGAAATGGCAACATAGTCAGAAAACTTCCCCAGTACTGCTCCCAGTCACTGTGTCCCTTAATGCATAAACTCTGCCCACCGACGTAATAATTATATTCAGTATTAAACACCTGAAGTTCAAATCTGGTACATTTTTTCCTGTAACAGTTTACAACATAGACATGTGATCAACGTTTTATTTAATATCTAATGTCCACGTCATATATTTATTTATTATTTATTTATTTCACATTTGTTGACCGGGATTGTCTGACTGAGCAGAAGCTCTTTTTCAGCGGAAGCCCGGGGAGAAAAGCTCCACAGTGAGACAAGAAAAAACATTATACAAAAAGTTGAAAAAAGCATTGAGTATACAGTAACACAATTTAACAATATATCAAAAGTGCAACCATATGCATTAAGCAACAAGTTCCACTAATACAATAACAATGCCAGAAGAATTATAGAAAAGACAAAAAGAGCAAAGGATAACAAATCAGTAAGAAGAAAGATGAAGCAGATGTAAGTGGAATTTAGTATATAGGTTCATAGGTTGGTACTAGGCTATCAGCCCTAGGGCCTATACAAGCCTAGCCATAACAATTCCCTGGCTATTTCTTCCCACATTATTTACTTTCCTGGACCCCTGTCTAGCAGGGTGACTGACGTGATCCCTGGGGTGAATTTCCTTTCTCCCATCCAATCGTCAAGGTTCCTCTTGAAGAGGTCCAAAGAGGCACTCTGCTTGACATGTATGGGCAATCTATTCCAGAGTCTGGGGAGTCTCTGGGTCAGGAACCTATCCCTCCAGCATGTTTTGTTTATTGTGATGACAAGGTTTAGATCCCTGGGGCATGTAGCTCTGAGGGATTGGGATTTCTTTAAGTGTAGCATGTCCAACAGCTCTGGGTTTGACATGGCCTTGTATGTTAAGCAGAGATCGCCTCTGAGTAGACGATATGTGACAGAGAATAGCTGGAGTTTTTTAAGGCGGTCAGCGTAGAGCAGCTGCTTTAGGCCTGTGATTCTTTTAGTGAGGTATTTCTGAGGCCTTTCCAGTTGTTGCAGATGTCTTGAGAGGTACATACCAAATGGGGCGTTGTATTCTATAATGGGTCTAATGAGGGATGAGTACAGTGGGACAATGACCTCCTTTTTTCTGGATGAAAAGCCCTTCGTGATGAGGTGTGCCACATAGAAGGATTTCCTGCCTGTTGTGGCAATGTGGTTATCGAAGGTGAGACCACTGTCCACCTGTGTCCCTAAGTCTCTTATCACACTTTCTGTGTTTAGTGTACTGACACCTATATGGTAATTCATGGATACATGTTTTTTCCCAAAGGGGATAACAATACATTTCTTGGCATCGAGGTGGTACATTAATAATAATTGTTTAAATTGAAGGGAAGGGAGGAAAACAGAGATGTTAATGAAGGAGTAAAGGATGAGTTCAGGCAGGATGATTACCGTTATAGATCCATCTGCTGTTAAGGTATAATTTAACAGTGTTTTTGAATTCACAAATGTGAGTTATATTTCTTATGGACATTGGAAGTTTGTTCTATGCAAGGGCAGGAAAGTAACTGTAAAGATTCTGTCCAAAAGATTTTTTTGGTTTGTGAATCCATAAAAGTCATTTGTCAGAGCTTCTGAGAGAGTGATGGGGCTTACAGAGGGAGACAAGTGAGGTGATGCTGAGGCAGTAACAGGGCTTATTCTGAACTGAATGGATACCAAGAAGCTGTGTAATTAAGAGATGGTTAGGAAACTCTGATCACTTAAGGGTTTGGAGAGCTAACAGTGGTGTGATCTGGAAGGCAGGTTGGCAGCAAATCTTGCAACCTTGTTATAGGTAGATTCAAGCCTAGAGAGTAGTGAGGTCTGTAGGTTGATTAGGATTTGTGAGTTGTAGAAGAGATAGGCTTGGGCAAGAGAGATCTGGGAAGTAGGTGTATGGAATCTTTTGTTTTGGTACAGAAGTTCAAGCTTTTATTGAGTTTTCTTAATACTGTAGAGTACATGGAGGTCAAATTTAAGTTGGTTGTCAATAATTATCCTAATATATATATATATATATATATATATATATATATATATATATATATATATATATACCATAGCTTCCTGTGCACTTAAGCTTCATCTATTTGGCACACTTTGTCAATTGGCATGAGGACCCTGCTTCTGCCAAAATGGCACCTTGTCTGTCAGCATAACCAACATTTGATAAGAAAAGATACTAGTGTCTCTTTAATTATAAATGTTTCATAAATTCATTAAATATTATTGTCTTTTGATTCAATAAATACCATTTAGCACAAGTAATAGGTCCACGTAATAGCACAAACCTTTCACTTTCTCACTACATCCACTCTCCACACACCGTAACATGCCCACCAGGACTAAGCAGCTTCCACCATATACTTTTAATCATACAGAGCAATAAAGAAAGATACTCAAACCATCTTCCAGACATCATTATTTCATTAAGCTTGCTTTAGAAGATGGGCTCACTGCACATTGCCATCCTTTCGTTGAAATAACTTTCTCAAACCGAGTGTTAATGTGCAGATAAAGCCTGGTAAAAAGTAAGTCCACTGTTTCATGGCAGCATATTAACCTGCCATGAAGCAGGGATGAAAAAAATAGCCACCATTTTTACACTTGCTAAATGCAAGGTCTCTCTTTAGTGAGCATAAAGTAATAATAAAAAGGTAACGAATAACAATAAATACTCATATGTCAAAAGTAAACTGCAATGGCAGTTACTGGGACTTGTCATTTTACTAAGCCCTTTCTAAAACTGGTTTAAAAAGTTACTTCAGTCAAGTGGAAAAATAAAAATATGCAATATAAAGAGATGGATGTGTGTGTGTGTGTGTGTGTGTGTGTGTGTGTGTGTGTGTGTGTGTGTGTGTGTGTGTGTGTGTGTGTGTGTGTGTGTGTGTGTGTGTATCTGTCAGAGAGAGAGAAATTTGTATGAAATACAGACCCCCGGATTCATGAAATGAAATTTTCACACAGGAACAGTGTTAGTGTTCCCGCACGGAAAATGGCAGCCGAATGATCCAGTAATATTAGTTCCTGACTTGAACGAGCCTTCCTATAATGATCCTGCACAGATATCCATACAGAATGCTAATTACCTCATTTGCAGGTGAAAACCATGCAAATGAGGTAAAGTAGAGATTTTGCAAGTATGCAGGAACAGTGTACTCTGCAAAACCGTATTCTGCTACTAGCAGAATACAGTTTTGCAATCTTAAAAAATAGGCAGTGACAGCTCATAAAAGAGCTTGTAGTAGGTTAAGTAGGCATGCCAATGGCTAAATATATAGCCAGTGGCATTGCCATAAGTTTAAAAATTAGAAATATTTAATTTTTTGGCCATTGTTGGCCGTTTAAGCATAGTGCAGAGCTGTGCAAATGGGAGGGCCCCAAAATAAAAAAAATAAATAAATAAAAATTAATCAAAAATAACAAATTCTGCAGTTGGCCATTATAGTCAATGGCATGCAGAATGTAAACAACAGCTGTCAACACTGGTTGCTAATGGGAAAGGCTTTGCTGTAGTGCAGTAACTATGGGCTTAGTCAGTGGGGTATGTAAATGAGGCTAATGTACCTGCATCACAGATTTCTTCTAAGTCCAACATTGCACCTAACTATTTAGTAGTAAGAGGACTGTAGTATGAGAACAGGGAACGACAAACAGAAAAGAGGGAGTGTCATGGCTCCTGTAAGCATATTGGAAAACCGTACAAACGGGAGGTACGGAGCTCAGCTTAGCTCAGCAGGGGGTGGGTGTCACAGGTTACTGAGTGATAGGAATCTGAAGTAAAGAAACTTAAAGCATGTCTGCACCCAGGGGAGGGTCAAATCTTGCTTAGTATTGTTTACACTGGCTACACAGGTTTGTGCATGGCACTGTGGGGCTTAAACCAGGAGGAAATAGAAAAAAAAAAAAAAAAAAAGGTAAAGGAACTACCAAAAAGCAACCTTCCAATTATGTAGCTGGCAGGCGAAAGTCATCACAGGCAGCCAATTACACAGGCTCCACTCACAGCACACCACTATAAACTATTGCAAACATCCTGCAGTCAGGTTTTTTCCACAAACTTAGCACCTTAGGTGAGCACTTGCTGGGAATTTTAACTTTGAAAAATGTTAGGGGCTGCAATCACTCTCATACATCAATATGTGGAAGAGGCTCAGGGCGGTGAGGAGGATAATGCTGACAACCGCCTCAGGCTGCCCTCAGGCTGCAGAGGAGGAGGAGAGTGCTCAGACCCAGAGTAACCCACCAGGAGCTATGTGAGCTGGAAATAGTAGAACATTACAGGGTGGGCATGGACCTACTGCAGCAAATCACTGAGCTGTGCCGGCCTCACCTCAGATCCAGAACCAACAGAGGGGAACCCATCCCAGTTGACACCAAGGTATGTGCAGCCTTAAGAATATTAGCTACAGGTACTTTCCAAAGGCTTACTGGGGATATGATGAGGGTCTCACAGGCATTTGCATCAAGGATACTCCACCAGTTCCTGGATGCTATGCTATGGCATGCCGCTGACCACATATATTTCCCTCGCATCCATGAGGAGAAGGCCAGCACTATGCATTGCTTCCACCTTGTAGCAGACTACTCAGAGGTACTGGGTGCCATAGACTGTACGCACATACATGTCAAAGCACCACCTGATAACCAGGGTAGAGTCTACATAAACCACAGGGGCTATCACTCCATAAACTGCCAGACCATGTGCAATGCCCAGAGCATAATAATTAATGTGTGTGCTGGCAACCCTGGTAGCTATCATAACTCCCACATCTGTCATGCCTCACAGCTGTACCAGGCATTTGCCAGGAGGAAATCTCCTATGGGAATCTTGTGGGGGTGCTAGCTATGCACTGGAACCGTGGATTATGACACCCATCAGAAGTGCACATGCACACATACAGTGAAGAATGCCATAATGTGGCACACGCAGAAACCAGAGTCATAATAGAGCATGTGTTTGGGATGCTGAAGTCACAGTTCTGCTGTTTTGACATATCCGGTGGAGACCTGCAGTATGGTCCAGCCACATGTGACTACATGCTCATTGCAAGTGCCATGCTTCACAATATGATTCTGCAGAAACAGCTGCAGCAGAATCAGCATGGGGAAGTGCCACACAGCCCCCCACCAGCACCAAGGTCCCCACAGGCAGAGGGACTCAGAGGAGGAACCCCCTGAGCCTGCACTTGTAGGCAAAAGAAAGCATGCCCAGTATGCCCAGGCCATGGCAAAGAGACCACACATAGCACACACACTGACACTGTAAGGGCCCAGGGACTGACACCTCTCTCCAGCTTCCACACACAGTAAAATGGATGGCACACATACCACACAACCTGTTACCCACCTTGTATAGGTTGTGAACTGTGTGCATCCAATATATGCAGCCCTCAAGCATCGTCCTCACCTCTGCTGCAGACACAAGGTAAGAGTGTTTTCTTAACAATAACTGCATGGATTACTATGTTCTCCTACCACACCTATGGTATTGTAATATACATGTAAGGGACTGGGGTGGGTACTGCAGCATACCAGTGACAACTCTATAAGACACCAGGAAGTGTGTGGCAACACCAACATTACTACAGTATGCAGTAGTACCTAAATTGAGTAATACCACAGCAGTAAATGTGTGGTGGCCAGGTAACTGGAAGTCAGAGGTCCCAGGCATGGTATGCACTGTGTGGGTGCCATACTCAACCCACACAGACCCACCCACCAACTTAGCTGTAGAAAAGCATAACAAATATCTGGCCAGGCTAGCCTCACAAATGGCAACAATTATAACATCACCCATACAGAGTTATACAGTGATAGCACAGCAGGTTCTGCAGTTGCAGTAAGGCTCCGAAGGGCAAGACGTCTGAAACCCACATGTATGCCAACACAGTCTGACCTTAGTCTCTGTACTGATATGCTTGTAGTCTATAACACAGCCCACAATATTATGTGAAATGGCAACAAAATGTAAAGCAAATAGCACACTCACTGAAAATTTGTACAGTTCACAGGTGCCCTCCATATAAAATCAGTAACATAACATGTCTGCAGGGAAAGAACAGTACAGCAAACATTGCAAGGGCTTTCACAAGCAACATGATAACCCATGCCATGACAAGACAATTGCCTGAATACTGTGATGATCTCAGGATTTCTGTCAGTACGGAATGACAGAATGCATTGCAGAGCCATAACTCAAATATATCAGAAAACATGTCTGCTAAAACAAACCCAGTACCTGTAGGCCACTTCTGTTTACATTTGGGATGTAGGGTTATAGCACGCAAAACCCTGGAATGGACTACAAATATCTGTGGAATGGAGTGCAGCAAACACTATGGGGGATCATACTAGGCATGTTCCTACACTTAGAAAATGACAGGCCATGTGTGCACTCACAATGAAGGATCAGACCTCACAACCTGTAAGTGCAAGAAATCTGGAGAAAGGAAAAAATAAAAATCAGACAAAGGCCCAGAAATAGGGCCAATGAAGAAATAATCACCTTACAAGGGTTGAAAGAAGGTAAACTAACAGGTTTTCCATTAGCATGCATGTTCCAAAGGAGATGAAGTGTGAAACTCAAATATGTGTCATAATATTGGAACAGCAACCTTTACTGATTGAATGATATATCGCAGAAGACACCACTCTCATGTGAAATGGAAAAAAATGTGAGCCCACACTCTGGACATGTGCTGAACATCTGCACAGTTGAGAGATATGTGCAGGGTCACACTGGCCATGTTTCGACAGTTACACTATCACATCCCATGTTTACATGTAGTATGGAGGCTCATACTGGGCATGCTCCAACACTTAGAGGATTACACCCTTGCGTACACACAGTCTGCAGGGTCACACTGGCCATATCCCAACAGTTAGAAAACACATCCTATGTGTACAGTCAGTATGGAGGTTCATATTGGGCATGCCCCAACACTTAGATAATTACAGCCCCTGTGTACACTCACTCCGCAGGGTCACACTTAGAGAATTACAGCCCTTCTGTACACACAGTCTGCAGGCTCACACTGGCCATGTTGTCAAAGTTAGAAAACACATTCCATGTTTACAGTCATTATGGAGGTTCATACTGAGCATGCTCCAACACTTAGAGACTCATAGGTCAACACATACAAGTATAACACTCATACAGTGGCAGAGACAGGTGGAGGGATGACAGATAGAGAAACAGTGAGAGAGAGAGGGGGATACATACATACATACACACACACACACACACACACACACACACACACACACACACACACGCACACACATGCACACAATCACACACACAGAGTCATACACAGATACGGACACACTGAAAGGCATAGAGTGTCATCTTACTGCAGATACTTGAACACCTTCTGTTACTACTGCCATGTCCTACTCTGAAGGCAAGTCCCATTGCCTAAGCAATCTGACATCACCTACTGTTGTGTGTGTGTGTGTTTGCAGGTGACATTTGCCTGCAACCTTGGCCAAGGGAACAACACTGGCCATTGCCAAAATATACAGTGGTGTTTGATGACATTCACCTTAGAAGTAAGTTGATTCCCTCAGAAACCCAGTACGCTGCATGGCGTGTCTAATAATTGCATAATACTGTAATACAGATACCTAGAAAGGTAGCAGCTCTAATTCCATTACTGACTACTCTTTGTATATGTGTGAGAGACAGAGACAAAAGTATATCCCTGCATAGCTGTTTGGAAAATACACTTTTGAGGCCTGTGAAGGGCAGTATGTCACCCATCTGCTACACTTTACAAGGCTGTGTGATGGCACCCAGTATAGAAGCAAATTCAGACTGTGCACAGCTCAGCATGCTTCGTGGCACATATAGTAACTGCATAATACTATAGTACAACAAATTAGATAGGTAGGGTTTTAATCAGAGCACTGGCAACTGTGTGTGTGTGTGTGTGTGTGTGTGTGTGTGTGTGTGTGTGTGGTGTGCATGTGTAAGTGAGAGACAATATCTCCTGCATAGCTGTATATAGAAAAATATTTTGTGGCCTGTGGAGAGCAGTATGTTACCTATCTGCAACACTTTGCAATGCTGTGTGATGGCACTCAGGATAGAAGCAACTTCAGACCATGCTCAGCCCAGCAAGCTTTGTGGTGCATATAGTAACTCTGTAAAACTATAGTACAACTAACTAGATCAGTAGGGTTCTAATCCGAGCACTGCCACCTGAGTGTGTGTGTGTGTGTGTGTGTGTGTGTGTGTGTGTGTGTGTGTGTGTGTGTGTGTGTGCGCGCATGTGTGTATGTGAATGAAAGACAATAGGCCAGATTCACGAAGGCTTGCACGGAGTCTTAGAGTAGAGTAAGACTCCAGCCAGCCAACATGTCTGCTGAACGATCCAGGAACAGCCAGCAGGGGCGTGCATGAGAGCTCCTAAAAGGACTCTTGCACAGACAGTGTTAGTTTATGCAAATTACCTAATTTGCTGCTGAAAGCTATGCAAATTAGGTAAATTTGCGATCCAGAAAACACTAACCTGTCTGAGTAAGGGTAGTGTTATTTGCAGAAATGTACTCGGTTGGCAACTGAGTACCGTTCTGCAAATAGCAAAACGGAGCCATGACAGCTCCAAATAAAGGATGCCTCCAGTTGAGGAAGCATGCCAATGGCCATTGGCATTTTTATCTGTTGCAAAATAATAAAAAAATATTTTTTTTTCCTCGATCTCTGATGTTTAAGCATAGCGCAGCTCCACGCAAACGTGTGGCGCACTAAAAACCAGAAAAATAAAAAATAAAAGCCACAAATAGGGATTTTATTCAAAATATTCATCTGCCATGCAAGTGAATGGCAGGCTGAAGACAACATGGCTACTGAGTAGTGGTTGCTAAGGGGGGAACCTCAGTCTGAGAGATGTAACCAAGCATTAGTAGGCAATTCTATGCAAATGAGTATAAGGATAGTTAATCCCAATTTGCCCTGCTCTGTGAACCATGTCCCTAGAGTGTAAGAGTAGGATTAGGGGAGCAACATAGTAGAAAATGGGTGACATCATGAAGGGGTATGTATCAAAAAGACTGTAAGCTTATTGGAGCAGAGTGACACGTGATTGCTGTGAGTTACTCAGGACTAGAAGAGGCGTGTCTACAGTTGTCTAAACTGAAACTCAGAAACCGAAGGTGTACACTGTGGCTATCACTAAAGTTTCTTGCAAAGCTGCTTACACTGTGTGCACGCATGTGCACACGTGTAAACCCATGTAAGCCTGTGTGCACGTGTGTGCACCTGTGTAAACCTGTGTAAGGCTGTCTAAGCCTGTATACATGAATGTGCACCCACCTAAGCCTGTGTAAGCTTGTATAAGACTGTATGCTTGCGTGTGCACACATCTAAGCCTGTGTGCGTGCATGTGCGCTTGTTTGCGCAGCACTGCCCCCTGTGGAAACAGAAAGGGAAAAGGAAGGAAAAGAAGTAGTAGGATGTTAACCAAGGAGAACTAGCAGAGCTGCCAGGTGAAATCAATCAGAATCAGCCAATTACACAGGCAGTACACTAGCCCAGCCCAGCCCAACACTTAAAACTCTGCAAACAACATTCCCCCGTGTTTTTCTCAGCAACATTGCAACACTGCAGTCAACAAAGAGAAGTGAAAACTTAAAAAGCTTAAACTGAGACATAAACATGTTAGAGGCTGCCATTGCTGTTATAAGGCAACATGTGCAAGATGTTGAGGGTGGTGCCATTGCGAATGCTGCTGAGCAACCCACAGTGAGGAGACAGAGAAGAGTGTACAGACCCAGGGTAACCTACCAGGGGCTACATGAACTGGAGATAGTGGAGCGCTATAGAGTGGACAGAGAGCTCCTGCAGCAAATTGTTGAGCTGTGCAGGCCATGCCTCACACACAGAACCAACAGATGGGAACCCATCTCAGTAGAAACCAAGGTATGTGTTGGCCTAAGAATACTAGCAACAGGTACCTTCCAGAGACCAACCGGTGATATGATGGGGATTTCACAGGCATCAGCATCCAGGGTACTGCACCAGTTCCTGAATGCCATGTCAGCACATGTCAGATCATGTATATTTCCCCAATTCCCATGAGGTATTGACCAGCAATATGCATCTCTTCCAGCAAATAGTGGATTACTCTGAGGTAGTGGGTGCAATTGAATGCATGCACATACACATCAAAGCACCAGCTGGTGAGCAAGGTAGGGCCTACATCAACCGCAAGGGCTTCCACTGCATCAACTGCCAGGTCATGTGTGATGCCCAGAGCATAATTCTGAATGTGTGTGCTGGCTGCCCTGGAAGCTACCATGATTCCCATATCTGGCATCTGTCACAGCTGTACCAGACATTTGCCAATGGGGACATCCCTGACGGTCACCTAGAGGGGGATGCTGGGTACGCACTAGAGCTGTGGCTGGTGACACCCATCAGAAATGCACACACACCTAAACAAGAACTCCATAATGAGGCACACGCACAAACACAAAATGTAATCAAGCATGTGTTTGGGATGCTCAAGTCATGGTTACGGTGCCTGGACACATCTGGTGGAGCCTTGCAGTACTCACCAACTACATGTACCCAAATTGTCATGGTATGTGCCATGCTAAACAATATGATCCAGTGAAAACAGCTGCAGCAGGAACAGCATGGGGCAGGGCCAAACAGCCCCCCACCATTGCCAAGGCCTGCACAGGCACAGTGTGACGCAGAGGAGGAACAACCTGAATCTGCCCAGTAGGCAGAAGGAGGCATGCCCACTATGCCTTGGCCTTGGCAAAGAGGCAACACATAGCACATCACTGGCTCAGTAGGAACCCTGGAAATGATACCTCTCTCTGACTAGTACATAAAATAAAAGGGATGCCTAACTTGACACTACCTGTTTCCAAACATGTATAGGGAGTGTAGTATGTGCATCCAACATAGGCATCCCTGCAGCACCACCTGAGGCATGATTGCCATGTTTTAAGCAATATAAAGCAGTGCTAAGCAGCTTTTACCAATATCTAGTATATGTAAACAAAACTGCTCATGCAATTTTGGGCAAGGTCAGGGAAAGTTGAGCAAAGTCAGTTAAACATGCTCATATCTGCTTTACTGTTCCTTAAGCAGTCTGGTCTGACCAGCATGAAAATAAAAAGCAGTAACAGGGCTTGAACCCAGGATACTGTGCATCATAGTCACAGTACTGAACCACTAAGCCATGATAGCATATCAGTGGCACTGACAGAGCAAGACAATTGTACACTAATGCAAACACAAAGAAATGCTGTATCATGCCCCTAAAGAGGCAAATGGGTAACCTCCCCCACACTCCTATGCAGACAGAGAACATCGGGCCAGGTGGTGTGGTGCGGGTTGTGTAGACTATGAAGTCGCAAGCTAATATACATGGCATTGGACGCTAAGATCTGTAATACAGTAATATGCCTCAAGCCAGTATGATAGGCAACAGTACAGACTGAAATGGTGTCCTGTACAAAGCAGTGCAGGCATAGCAATTGTTTATAAGTGTCAGGTGAAACTCACATCCTATGTACACCCACAGTAACAATCCGGTGTGCCCACGGGTAGAAATGTATAAAGAACAGCTGTCCTCCCTGTATGTAGAAATGTTGATAAGTCTATGCAAAGTGTCTCATGGAAGCCCTGCAGGCACAGCATGATCCCTGTTGATCTATGACACAAAGGTGAGCCCTGCTGTAAAAATACAACTTGATTTACCATACACATATAGTATAAATGTGTATACTGTGCATGCTCACACACTCCAACAAATGTAGTGGATTTCATTCTGCATCACACTGAAAGGTCATACTGGGCATGCTCACACACAAAGAAACAAAGCAAATGTCAGGCAGGAACATACTGAAAGGTCTTACTGGGCATGCTCACACAGGCTAAATACAGATGTGATAATAAGGGATCTATGGACAAATGTAGATAGTCATCTCTACTTCCAGAAACACATTCACAAAATGGTTGGAAAATCATGCTATGTGTTCATACAAACTGCCAATGTCTGTGCAAGTTGGTCAAAGGAGGTTGCCACTACTCAGCAGTCATCAGACTTGTCAGAGAGTACCACAACACACTTGCATTGAAACTGACTAGGTACGTTCAGCAGCTAGAAAGGCCAATAAAGTACCTTATCAAGAGGATTACTGGCCTCAAATAGCTGTCCCATGCAACAAGACTGAATGTAACCCAATCTGTGTTCTGTTGCATACTGTCTACTCAGGAGATCTCTGCCCAACAGACAGGTCCATGTCATGGTTACACTCAGATTTGTTCTGAGTTACAGCTCAATGGCACTAAATGTACAGAGCCAACTGATATTGCCAACATCCTGGCAGATAGGATCAGTGTTAACTTTACCCCCCCCCCCCACCCATGAAAGAGCACATCTCTATAATGGAAGACTGCAAGGTTGCTGTAATCATGGCTGCACAGGTAAAATACACTCTCCAAAGCCAGTATCACAGCAGCCATGGGACTAGATAATGTCCCTGGCTGTGTAGTATCTACTTCCCTGAAGTAAACATTAACATGGAAGGTCTGTGGCTACTGAAGTTTCCAGAGGACTGCAAACTAGGAGCCATAACTGTAAACACTAAAGATGTGGACATCCTACAAAAGGGCCTCACTGAGACAGATGGCTGTTGTCAAAGTCATGGGCTGTAGCTCAATGCCAAAAGGTGCATTATCATCCCCTTTGTTAAAAACTCTGTAGCCAAGAACTACAACATAGGTGGTTGTTTACTTCACACTGAAAGTGTGACAAGAGACCCTGGGTCACAGGTGGACAGTGGATACAACTGTGATAATCACATTCCCACAGTAGTCAGGAAACCCTCCTATGTTGCACACCTCATCACAAAATGTGTCACATGCAGAATAGAAGGAGACATTGTTACCCTCTACTAACCACTCACTTGAACTATAATAGAGTACAACGCCACTGTTGCTGTGTACCTCACATGACAACTACTACAACTGGAAAGCCAGCAGCAATACATCACAAAGAGCATTAGTGGCCTGAAATACATGCCATACACAGACCATCGCAAAATGCTCCATCCATACTCCCTTGCATATCGCCTAATCAGAGGTGTTCACTGCCTAACATACAAAGCTATGTCAAACACAGAGCTGTTGGATATGCTCCACATAAAACACTCACAATCCCTCTGACCTTTGGACCCAAAACCACGAGTGAAATACAAAAGGAAGGGGTGTACCCATTTACCTTATGGATATCCACACCTTCAGGTTAGTGGCACAGCATGAGGCCTTGGAGACCATGCAAGTGCAACTAACATTGGGCAAAGCTGCCCATCAGATTGTAGCCTGCTACAGATCATGTACCTTGTCTCAGGAACCTCACTCAGTATTCCAGAGAACAATGGCAAATATAAAGGTCCTATCAAACACCATTATATGAGGAGATTACAACCATCCAAACACTGAGTGGGTGAATTACTCGTGTACAACGTCCTTTGCCCAATGTTTCCTAGAGTTAAAAAACTCTAACTCCCTGGAACAGCTGGTCACCATGCCCACTAGAGGTGACAACGTACTGGACATGATCATCATCAACATGGGGTACGAGTGTTCCACAACAGATATAAACCCCCTCGCTGGTAATATCAGATCATTAAGTAATCACACTGGACATCCACATCCCACCCTCCCACCCAGGCAATGAAACCACTGTGAAGAAATTTGCAAAAGCAAACTGCACACTTCCCAAGACCAAAGTGGAACGCTCTGAAGACCTCTTGCTATAGGATAATGGTATACAATCTGCAGAATAATTTACAAGTGCATCCTATGAGCATCTACAGGGATGCGTGGAATGAGACATCACAAATAAAACCAAGATGCACTCCTCCAAAAATAGGACAACAATCAGGTAGTTGTTGTCCATAAATAAGCTAGACAACAGAAGGAGGAAACGAACACATGATAGATCCAACTTCACTAAAGGAAAGGCATCACTGATCATTATCAGGAAGAAACAATGATCGCTCATACAATAATCCAAGGACAGTTTCTAAAGACAAATAGCCAAGGAATGTAAGAATAACAACCACAAAGCCTTCGGTAGCTATACCAGATATGTAGGTGTCAACTTCTAAATATGCTGTCAGCTACTGAAAAAAGGAAAGAGATACACCAAACCAGCTTTCATTGTCCACATCCATGGGGACAGGTTCAGTGTAAACCCCCCCCCATCACCCCCAAAAGGGCCTGTGTCCATCACAGAAGGATGCAGAGACCCAGACATCAGGGACATGCAGGTAAAGACAGCCCTCACCAAAGCTAAGAACATAGCATCAATGTGACTGGATGGTGTCCCAGGCTGCGTCTTACATTAGGCCCATAAGTAACCATACCCTCACCTACATTCACTGTCCAGACTCAAGCGTACCACAGGCTATGTACCCAAAGAATGGCATACACTAACAGTCACCCAGCTCCACAAAGGGTGTTCCAAAACAGAAACTGGAAACCATTGCCCAATATGTCTACTCAGCTGGGCCTACAGAGCTATTGAGCAAATTGTCATGGAACCCATAAACTGAGACATTGGAGACCTCCAGACACTGGACTCTACACAACTTTGCCTTGTTAAAGGCAGATCCTGGCTCCCAAACCTAGTTGACTTATTTAAAACAGTTACCAAGGACATAGATGGAGGTGAAAGTAGTCCACACAGCCCACCTGGACCTCATTAAGGGCTTACTACACCATTCCCCACTCTGTCATCATGGACAAGTATACCAGCTTGAACATTAACAGCTATGTCACAGGATGGGTGGCCAAATGGCTCACAGATCAAACACACATATTCAGAGTTGCGGGTGCCATGTCCAACTCTAAGCCAGTCACAAATGGCATCCCACAGGTCTTGGTCCTGGGACCCCACCTGTTCAGTAGATACTGCTCAGAGGTACAGGCAAGCATGGGAGGTGTATGGCTGAACAGGTTTGCAGATGAATGGTAACTGTGGTCCATAATTGACTGCATGGTTGACACAGAGATCCTCCAGAAGTGTCTTACAGAGACAGATACCTGGTGTCAAAAAATGCACTCAAGTTGATTGACAAAGAATGCATAGTCATCCCCTTTGGGTAAAACAAAGTGCACACAAGTTACCACATAGGTGCTAATGCAGTATGTACGGAGAAAGTCATTATGGCCCTGGGGACACAGGTAAATAGTAAACTCCCCTTTGATGATCACATGGCCAAAGTGTTTAGACATCCCTTCAATGTAGCCCATCTAATGTCACCTAATGTAACCCACTTTGTATAGTCTGATGATGTCACCATCCTACAAATATGCCTGTGGAAAGAGTAACTTGCAGTAATGTGTATAGTGCAGCGTGTAAATGTGTACTCTTATTGTATCATAAAGCAGTTAGGTAGGGGTTTGAATCCTGTACTTAACAAGTGTGTGGTCTCCTTGGGAAGGCGCAACCATTTTGGAGAGTAGTACAACACCTTAAAAGTGGTAAACTAATCTTTGTCTGATGATGTCACCATCCTACAAATATACCTGTTGAAAAAAAAACTCCCAATAGTGTGTATAGTGCATCCTGTTAATGCGTATTCCTCTAGTGTCATGAAGTAATTAAATAGGGGTTTGAATCCTGCACTTGATAACTGTGTGTGTGTGTCGCTTCTTTGGGAAGAAGTAACCATTTTGGAGAGTAGTAAAACACCTTAATGGTAAACTAATCTTTGTCAAGTCTGATGATGTCACCATCCTACAAATATACCTGTGGAAAATAAAACACTCGGTAATGTGTATAGCGTGTCATGTTAATGCTTACTTCTGTAGTGTCATGAAGTAATTGGGTAGGGGTTTGAATCCTCCACTGGACAACTGTATGTTTGTGTGCGGTTTATTTGGGAAAAAAGCAACCTTTTAGGAGAGTAGTAAAACACCTTAAAAGCAGTAAACTAACCTTTGTCAAGTCTGACGATGTCACCATCCTACAAATATACCTGTGGAAAAAATAGCTCACAGAAATGTATATAACACACCATGTTAATGTGCACTCCTCTAGTATCATGAAGTAGATAGATAGGGGTTTGAATCCTGCACTTGGTGACTGTATGTGTGTGGCACAGTTGGTCAATGTGTTGTAGATTTTGCTTTTACTACTGTATGATATATCAGTATGCATTGCACATGTGAGCTAGCTGTGTGGCAAATACATATACGTACATGTTACCTCAATTATTGCATGTGTGGGAACCCTGCTTTCTCCAAGAACACAGCTGTCATCTTTGCCAGACTGTGCTGCTGCTTCCCAGATCTTAGGTCAGATCTGTATGCTTGTGACAAGGCCAGCCATTGCAGTGATCCCTGGCCTAGGTCATCCGTGTCACACAAACTCATTACGGTTCCTATTGGAATGTGTGAGTGAGGGTTTATGGCTGAGGTATATGTCAGACCTATTCAAACGCAGCAAAGTCTGTCAATGATGACTATTAATAACAGGTGTACAACAACCTTTGTGGATATAGGTTCATAGGTTTATAGGTTTATACTAGGCTATCTGCCCTAAGGCATTTATAAGCCTAGCCCAAAGTTTTGTGGCTTACGTCACCCCTTATATGAAAAAATACTGTGCCCATTAGTTTGTTGTGCCTCTGTCCAGCAGTGACACAGAGATGATTCCCGGGGTAAACCTACGATCTCCCATCCACAGGTCAAGATTTTTCTTGAACAGAGCCAGCAAGGTGCTCTGCCTCACATGGACCGGGATTTTATTACACAGCATAGGGAGTCTCTGAGTGATAAATCTATCCCTCCAGCAAGTTCTATTTATATCTGTGCTAAGGTTTAAGTCACTTGCTCTAGTGGTTTTGGTGGATTTGGATTTTTTGAGGTGGAGCATGACCATTAATTCCGGGTTGGACATGGCCTTGTATGTCAGGCACATGTCACCTCTGAGCAGACGGTATGCGACTGAATAGAGCTGGAGTTTCTTCAATCTGGCAGCATATGACAGATTTTGGAGTCCCTTTATCCTTTTGGTGAGGAACTTTTGGGGTCTCTCCAATTGCTGCAGATGTCGGGTGAGATACATCTCGAATGGGGAATTGTACTCGATCATTGGTCTAATAAGTGAAGAGTACAGAGGAGCAATGACCTCACTAGATCTGGATGTGAATCCCTTCATGATCAGGTGGGCAATGTAGAAGGTCTTTCTAACCACTTTAGCAATGTGAGTGTCAAAAGAAAGGCCACTGTCAACCTGGGTCCCCAGGTCCCTGATAACCTCTTCTGTGCTTAGTGGATTGCCACCTATATGGTAGCTTGGGGTTACCTTGTTTTTCCCGAAGGGTATGACTATACATTTTTTGGCGTTTAACTTCAGGCCATGGCTCTGGCACCAGCTATCTGTTTCCGTGAGTGCCTTCTGAAGGATATCTGTGCCCAATGCACTTTCCACTATGGCGCCCAGTTTGCAGTCGTCTGCAAACTTTGTCAGCCAAAGTCCTCCCATGTTGGACTGTACTTCTGAGAAGTAGATGCCGAACAATAGGTGGCCAAGGATTAAGCCCTGTGGGACACCACTTGTGACCGGCTTGGAGTCTGACATAGCGCCAGCAACTCTAACCCTGTGGGTTCTGTCCTTAAGCCAGTTTGCAACCCATCTTGTGACATATGGGTTTACATTTAAGCTGGTAAGTTTTTCTACAATACCCGAGTGGGGTATTGTGTCAAAAGCCTTTGCAAGGTCAAGGTAGTCTGAATGGACTGCCTTTCCCTCATCAATGGCCTTGGTGACTGTTTCGAAGAAGTCGGCCAAGTTCAAAAGGCATGATCTGCCCTTGACGAAGCCAAACTGGGTCCAATGTCTGCAAGTCCCTATATCTTTGTTTATGAGCTCCATTATGATCCTCTCCATAGCTTTGCAGACTAGACTTGTTAAGCTTATGGGGCGGTAATTACCAGGGTCCGTAGAGGCACCACCTTTGTGGAGTGGGACCACAGTTGCCGTACGCCACTCCTTGGACATGTATCCTGTGGTAAGGCTGAGATTAAACAGCTGCCTTATGTGCGGGTTTAATTCCTCATTTAGCTCGTGTAGCACACAGCCGGGGACACCATTCGGTCCCATTGATGCTGTGTTTTTAGCTTTAGAGAGAGCAGCTTTCACCTGCACATTTGAGATGTCTGGGAGGCTACACTCCGTTGGGATAGTTATCTCTCCTTCAGGGGGGGAGAGGGGGGTGATGTTTGCACTGAACCTGTCTGCCAGTATGTTGGCAATGTCTGTGGGTTCAGTGATTTTTGTATCATTTTGGACTAATTCTGAGCATATCTGGGAGTTTCCACCCAGGTTCCTAACATAGCTGAAAAAGGCCTTATGATTGTCCTTTGAATCCATGGCAATTTTTCTCTCAAAATTGGCCTTAGTTGATTTTATGAGTGCTCGTATTTCTTTACTAATAATGATCAGGGGTGACTTCCTTTTATGGATTTTGTTCTATCATGTAATAGCTTTCTCCTCTTATTGTAAAGTTTGTTAATGGCTGGGGTCCACCAGACTGGGCGTTTGCCCTTTGTGGAAAGAGTCTTGGTTTTATTTGGGATTGCCTGATCCATGCAGTCCTGGAGGTGTTCTTAGAAGGCATTTGTAAGGGCTTCCGCAGCTTGGGTTGTGGTTTCCACTGGCTCAGGGGCCTTGAAGGATACCACACCAGTCTTGAGTAGTGTGAAGTTTGCTTTAGAGAAGTTCTTCACTGTGGTCTTTTTTGTTTGGGGTGGGGGCGAGATGTGGATTTCCAGTGAGATTAGCTTATGATCAGATCTCACCAATGAGGGATATACTTCTGGTGTGGAGCATTTTGTCCCCATGTTTGTGATAATGAGATCTAGTATATTTTCTCCTCTCGTGGGAACAGTGACTAGCTGTTCCATGGCATTTGAATTTATGAACTCCAAGAACCGTTGGGCTAGAAAGTTAGGGCTTGAGTAATGTTCCCAGTCTATATTCGGGTAGTTGAAGTCACCCAATATGATGGTGTTTGGAGATACATTTATACCCTCCAGTGTCTTCAGGAAGGCTGTGTGGGGTTCCTGAGTTTGAGAGGGTGGCCTGTAGCATGCTACAATTTGTAGAGCAGTTTTGCCTATGGTTAGTTGCACTTGGATGGTTTCCGAAGCTTCGTGCGTTGCCACCAACCTGGAGGTGTGTGTAACCTTTATGAATATGGATACAGCCCTTCCTTTTGTGGTGTGGTCCGGGTTTTGGGGCCGGAACGCATGATATGAGGTAAAACCTAATAGTGCTGGGGTGCTCTCAGGAGCCTTGAACCAGGTTTCAGTTACAGCACAGACATCGATGTTCTCCATACTGAGAAGGGCCTCGAGTGCGTGCATTTTGAGATTTAGACTTCTGGCATTGAGCAGCATTACCCTCAGTTTCTTCCCATTTTTGTTTTCTAGGGTGGTAGGTTTAGAATTTGAGCTTGCCTAAAAAAGGCACTATGGGGGTGGCAAGAGCCTTAGCCAATATCCGGAATCCCAGGGGTGACAGGTGCAAGCCGTCCCTTGTGAAGCAGCGTGGCCTGTCAAGCATGTCATCCCAGGAAGACAGACACTGGATCCCCTTAGAATGACACCAGACATTAAGCCAATTGTTAAAGCTGATCATCTTGTCTCTATATTGTGGCATCATTCTTGGTGAAGGAAGGAGACTGCTCAGGGTCAGGGTCATACCTGCCTGGGCTACATAATCAGAGAGCTCCTCTATGTCTTTTTTCATGTAGTCCAGGGAGGTGCATCTCAGGTCGTTCACACCAGCATGGACAATGACTGTGTCATATTTGTACTTGCCGTGGAGTGACCCGAGTGCTTGTGTTATGTGGCGGATTCTAGCGCCTCATAGGCAGCTTACTGTGACCCTCTCCTTGTTTAGCCTGGTGAGTGGGACGTCAGTGTGTCTGACTAGGGAGTCACCTATGACAAGTATGTTTGGCGTTGTATTTGGCCTTAAGGGCTGTGACTGCTTTGCACACTGATTTTGTGGTTTATGTGTTGCTTGTGGGGTGTCTTGAGGTAGCAGTTGTTTGGGTGTCTGCTTTGGAGGCCTCTGCTGTTTAGGTAAATTTTACTCAGAGCCTCCAGTATGTCTTTGTGTGTTTATGTGTTTGATTCAGTGGTGTGGTAGCATTATGTGAGGCTGGTTTTGTGGTGTGTGTAGTTGCCTTCTCCTCCTGTCTGGTCTTGCCAGTCCTGAGTTGAGAGAGCTCAGCCTCCAGTTTGGCTAAATAGTTGCATCTCTTGCAAGTATTTGTGTTATGTGGGAGGAGGAGAGGGTTGTCTGTGTACATGAGGCAGTTATAACATTGCCTCAAGATTCCCAGATTCACCAGCTGGACCAGAGAGGAGATTGACAACTGACCTTTGGACATGCTAGAATAATATTGGGAATTCCTTAATAATTGAAAACAAGGGCCAGTGGGGAGTGAGGGTGTAGTGCTTTTAATTTTTAGTGCTGACTTATATAATTGCTTTAGTGAGCAAGTGCCAGGTAACTTGAGTTCAATGTGTTACAAGTAACTAAATGCAAAAACGACAAACAGTAACTTTCTTTCAAGTGAAACAAGGAAATAAGTACAGTAAGCAATGCAGATATCACTAGTGATCCACAGAAGTGCTGAGAAGCCACGTATTAGGTGGAATCAGCGTTCCAGGGAAATAACAAGCAAACAAGCAACAAGCATATAAACAAAGCTAGATTCAGCAGGCCTGGATCTAGTCTATGCTACAGCAAACAAGGTGTACCAATTTCAGTAAGATACAGTTCAAATATTCAGGCACTATAAACCTTTAACCAGAAATTCCCAGCTCAGAAGGGCAGAGTCCAGCCTCTTCTCCCACAAGAGTGCAGACCACGAACCTTCTTAATGTAAAATAACTGGCCTGAAGCCCAAGTGCTTAAACCAGAACTAATACACTTGGACACTGGGCTCTCAATCAGCAGTTCCCAACTTAGAAGGATGAAAGCTACCTGTCCTGCCACCACAGTGCCTGCCACAAACCTTCCTAATGTAAAATAACTGGTCTGAAGCCCAAGTGCTTAATCCAAAAGACTTAGAATGATAGCTACACTTTAATCAAGTTACAACAAAGCAGTAATAAATACAATTGAATACTTTAGAGAATGTCTGGATTAGTGCTCAAGTTACACAAACAAAGCTAGATCCAGCAGGCCCGAATCCAGTCTATGCCACAGCAAACAAGGCACACCAACTTCAGTAAGAAGCAGTTCAGATATGCATGCACTATAAGCCTTTAACCAGAAATTCCCAGCTCAGAAGGGCAGAGTCCAGCCTCTCCTCCCACAAGAGTGCAGACCACGAACCCTCTTAATGTAAACTAACTGGCCTGAAAGCCCAAGTGCTTAAACCAGAATTAATACACTTTTAGAAAAACAGACACTGAGCCCTCAATCAGCAGTTCCCAACCTAGAAGGATGTAAGCTACCTGTTCTGCCACAACAGTGCAGACCACAAACCCTCTCAGTGCAAAACAACTGGTCAAGCCCAAGTGTTTAAACCAAAAGGCTTAGAATGAGTTACACCAAGCAGTAATAAATACAACTGAGTATTTTTAAGATGATGCAAAAGTAAAATGAAGTAGGTAGAAACACAAGTACAGTAAAAGCAGATGAATTTTTTTTTTTTTTATCTGAACAAGTGCTGAGATCAAAGAAACAGATTTGAGTGCTGAAACTAGAAAACTGGCTAGTTATAAGAAAAAAAAAACAAGCTAGAAGGCTTCCCTCAAACACAGAAGGGCTTGGGGGCTCAGAAGCCTACAAATAGTCTATACCACTTAACAGGAAAGGCAGGAAATAAGCTTATTTTTTTTGTCTGTTTCCCAGATGCTCTCTTTGTACACAGTAGGAGTGCCCGAAATCAGAATATGATCTCACTGCACTCAGTTGAGTGAGCAAATGAGATGGGCCCAGAGGCAGGCTGAGGGGCGGGCAGTTTCAAGGCCACTAAGATTAACACCAAAACAAAAACAGAGAGGGTGGGTGGGAACAACTGAAGAGCAGAGTTAAAACTGCCAGTTCAGTTAAATATTCCTTCAACACAGTTTAAATCAAATTAAATACTGTATTTTTAAAAAAAAAAAGTGCAGATAAAGGTACTTAAATTATCTTATACGTCCAGTTGAATATAACCAAGTTCTTAGCCAGCCAAAGCTGAGGTTTTTAAGCAGAAAATATTTTACACTGTACCACTTAAATAGGCAAGAACAGGAAATCAAAGAATGTGGCTACCCCCACACCTGTAATTACTAGCAAATAACAAAGAGCAGAGTAAAAACTGCCAGTTCAGTTAAATATTCCTTCAACACAGTTTAAATCAAATTAAATACTGTATTTATTCATACTCCTTATTGCTTATGTGATCCACCAAGGGATTTCAAAATACCTTTGGAAATGTGATTAACAAAGGAGAGATGATGTAACACTTGGTTGCATGTACACATCGGTACCTGTTCATCATGTTGGTGGCTACTACCTATGTGGTACTGTGGGGATAATATGTTCCGTAAAGGTGGATGACTATGCTTAGTTTGGTTTATAGCTTTACAGCATGGGTTTGACAACAGACATCTGTCTGCATGATACCCTTGTAGAAAATGTGTGTGTCATCTGGAGAATGCATTATAGGCCACAGTATGCATTACCAGATGTGGACGGACATATCCCTACTGTGATTACTTGTACCTAAGAGAGCTATATGCCAAACAGGAGTGGTGTCAGTAATGGGTGCAGGTGAATACCAGTGGTTTCTGGCATAGTATAGTACCTGAAGGATCCAAATGTCACTGCATGTCCTACATCTGTGTGTCAGTTGTCAAGACATCATCTAACGTTTGGTTACGGTCAGGCTGTTGAAGTGATGTATACTACCAGAATGTAAAACAATGACAGATAGTAACAGTATCACCCACAGCACAGTGTCAAACCATGTCATACACACATGTGTAGTCAGGTTCTGAAATGTGTGTGGTACAATGCATACTGGCCACCAATAGAAACTATGGAGTGTTACTGTGTAATACAGAGCATGTCACCCTGCCCATGTGTCCACTATGCACGTACATGTAGACAGTGCACCTCCACCATGTTCACAACTGTAAACCTGCAAATCTGTGCTACACACATCCAACATATACTGTCCACTCTGTAACACATGCTGCCAATACTGCACACATCAGCCAAGTGGCACGTGGCCGGACAATACACAATTGGAACTAACACTGGTGTAAACAACACTACAATGGCAATCATAGCTTTAATGTATCATGCCTGCTCAGCTACACCTTCAAGCATGTCATTACACTCTACTGCTGACAACATGCTAACATTGCTATACTGCTATAAAGACACCCTGTGCATCAGCACCATGGTAGCCTGTTCCTGCATCGATGTTACAGATGACAGGAGGTGATACAAGTTTCATCATATGCAGAGGGTGTGTTGTTGGTTTGCCAGAGGCTTACAGTGAGCCATCCAATCAACATGTATGTGTGTGTGTGTGTGTGTGTGTGTGTGTGTGTTTGTGTGTGTGTGAGGGGCAAGAATACTGGTATGGGCCAATTTTGATGTAATGTGTGTGGGTATGTGTTAGCCCTAGGTGTCTGGAGTATGTGTGTCTGTCTGCATGCACACAGTTCTACCATGTGTCTGCCATATATGGGTATTTGTGGGACAACCACAGACTGTACATGCAAGGCTTTACAGATCACCATCTCTGGCCATGGATACAGTACCTGTGCCTGGCAAGGGTGTTACTGACACTATCAGGTACTAAGCCAGACTGGGTACTATCCCCTGAGGTAGATGGATGTACACCGGACACAGGTCCCTGCTGGGACTGTCCAGAACCACGTGCATGTGGTCTTCTAGGACGTTCTATGGACAGCCCACCCCCAACATTGCTGGGGCTGGTACTGGCACTATGGGAGCGACTGTGGCTTGAGGGATGTCAGCGGCGACTGCCAGTTACTGATGTTGCTGGCATACGTCCATATCAATGACTCAACCATCCCGCACTGTCCTGACATATGGACATGACATTGCGGAGGATATCTAATGTCTCTCCCCAACTTCTATCAGTGACCTCGGTGTAATTACGGATGGCACCTGCTAGGTCATAGATACTGTCAATGACGACGATGTTATGTGCCCTCTGTGCCCTTAGTCCCTGTCTGGTGTACTATTCCATACGTGCCTTTGCCTCCATTATAGCCTGGAACATGCATGATGTTTTCAGACCTGTGGCACATCTGCCAGTGGCATGATGAGCAGCAGTGCTCCTATGAGAACCCCTGGACATCTGCCTATGTGGTACCCTTCCAGACATCTGGGTATGGCTGCTGTGTCGGGATGCATGTGCAATGGATACCACACTGTCCTGGACAATGCCAACTGTAGGCTGTCCCTCAGCTAAGGGCATTGGTGATGGATGCATTGGCAGTATGACTGTATGCATGGATGGGGTGGACAGTTGTGTACTGTCGATTGGTAGCCCAATGACAGACCCTGGCAAACATGCTTCTGCCTCAACACACCTATCATCAGTATCACTATTTTGCTCGGTGACATCAGTTTCCCTGCTGCAGTGAACCAGCCCAAAGTCAGCACCTGTGAGAGGAAGACAGGAAGCACACTTTACGACCTGTACATGATGTTGGCACACATGAACACATGAACACATGCACACATGAGCACATGCACACATGAACACATGAGCACATGCACACATGAGCACATGAGCACATGAGCACATGCACACATGAACGCATGCACACATGAACACATGCACACATGCACACATGAACACATGCACACATGCACACAAATGCACCCCTCACTAAAACACACACACACACACACACACACCACCAGCAATCCAGAACATACTCAACAGCGGGTGATGGTGGGATACTGTATCACAAGGCAAACAGTTATACCACACGTGTCAGCATGCAGAACATGTGTTTCACAACAGCATGTGGTGCTGGTGTTGATAGGCCTTGCCAATAACACTATACATGTCTTTGATGCATGTGTGTTGTTGTTCAGTGATTGGCCTCACCTTGGAATGCACTGTGTACATGGACACATCATTGCTGTGTAAGTATTAAAAGCTCTGCAATGTCCTGTGCACCATCTCTCATAGGTATACATACCATGGCTGGATGTATATCTGTGTGTCACATAGATATCCATTTTTGATTAGAGTGTCTGTGTCTTTAGCAGATAATTGTGGACACAGGTTTAGCACATGCATGCTATGCATATACACAGGATGAGTGGTGCATGTTTACCTGATGGAATACCATTGTGCAACATGGCCATTGTACAGTGGTTATGGTGAGTGTAGGACATATTGTGGACATGCCAGTGCCAGACATGATATGGCATGCTACAACACAACTGCAACATTAAACATCACACACACACAGTGTGTGTCATGTGACCTATACACTCAATAGCATTACAAGAGTTTACATTAGTGTCACTTTGTACAAATGATGATTGCTATGCATATTGTGTATAGGTGCCTCTGTTTGCACACACACAACATTGAGGTACATATCAGGTAATGCTATGTGTAATACTGTGGTCACTGTAACTGGATGGGGTGTACTACCATGAGCCATCATCATGCAGCATCATGTGGTTACTCAAGGCTACTAATGTGTGCCAGACCAGCACATATCATGCTGTACCGGAACTGCAGTACCATGGCTACATTCACCATTTCACAGCCAAGTGTTACATGGGTTTGTAAGGTGCACATAGGGGGCATTGCCTACCATGAATGTGTTATGTGTTGAAGAGTGTCACACAGCCACATGTGAGACATCTACCCCTCAGGTATATTATGTGGGCTGTGTGGGTGACATGTGGGATACTGTAGTGTGACCTTACAGCGGGCGTCTGAAGACGCCATGTGTAGCATGTTAACGTGTACTGCATATGACAGAGTTGTGTATGTTGTGTGCATGTGTATCGACTCTGCCTATCCAATGTCCACTTCAGTGTTGCCACAATTGTGTGGGATGCTCTGTGTATTATATGTGTTATAGGCAGCTACCCACATTACTGGGATGTGCATAGTCTCACAGCAAACATGCACAGCATGCATTATGAGTAGGTGTGTTACGTGTACATGGCCTACACCTCACCTATGGCATGCACATTTAATTAGCAATATTAAAGGTAGAACACACTCACCAGCATGGGTCTGCTGCCTTGCTGTCACACCAGTGGGACCTACAAGGATATGAAACACTTTGTCAGTGGCAACAACTGTGGCATCGCTACTTTGTGTTTGCAATCGTACAGTAGTACAACCGTTGACAGTCATAGGCCTACAGATTGTATTCCTAATTATTATTGCAAAACACTAGGCACCACATCATCTAACTACACACTACATATCTCACATAAGCATGCTCTAACAATAGAGGTAACAGTAGTCTACAGCTATGCCATGTTACCTGCATGCTCCATGTCAACTTGCTGGGTGGCTCCGGCATCCATGATGATGCATGTTAGTTGTTGAGGTTGTTGTTGGCCAGGAGCCACCTGGCTCAGGAGCAGCTCCTCCACTCTGGTGAGGGGGGTGGGGTGGATTGCTACCCCCCCCACCTGTGGCAAGCTGTTGTCTGCAGATATCAGACGCACGCTGCCGGACATGTCTAATTAAATCACTGCAGTGATGGCGTACCTGCTCATATGTCCGGTTATGCATGCCTATGTCATTTACCCTATGGACAAGCTCTTGCCACAGTGCAGTCCGCTCATGCTGGTTCTGGAGAACAGCAGGGCATACTGCTACACCAGGCTGGCTGTGATAACGTCTTCCTCCGCCGTGCTATAGGCGGGATTATGATGGTGGGACATAACCCTGGAAGACAATGAAACAATATGTGTGAGCAAGTCATGTGGCACACATAACTTTCTAAAGTACAGATATCAATTAACTGCCATATATAGCAACCCATTGACTGTCAGAAGATACACACTTTCAATACCACATATCACTTCTCAACCCACAACTACTTGACAGTGCCTGGCACACTCTATATATCAAACAACATTTTGCACAGCAACAAAGTTACAAGAGTATATAATACTATACAACAGAGCATGGCACACTGTATGCGACACAATGCACAACCTTGCCACAGGAAGTATATATCGGGGTTGGGAGGGTGGCCTAATGGTTAAAGTGTTTGTCTTACAAACACAAGGTGCAGGGTTTGAGTCTCACAAGGGATAATTGGCTAGGCTTAAAAATAGCTCGCAAGGGCAGTTAGCCTAGTACTAATCTATGAACCTATGAACCTATGCTAATGCATCATGAAAAGTGTAATCCATTGCAATGATTGTAAAGTCCAGTGACAGTATTACCGCTATACCACACTAGTCATTGATGGCAAACCCCTACCTAACATATGTGCACATTCGTGAATATAGATGGCATACTGCTGTACTAGAATATACATGATGCTAGATAAGCAGCTATATCCTGTAACACACATATGACCGAGGCCATGGTACAGGCATACACACACACACTCACATCAGACATATATACCAGATACATAGGTATGGCAACCCAGGTGACCTTTACCTGTGTACCTTACAGTACTGTGTGTCAGTAGTTATGAGACCTTATGCCTGAGGTATGTAATCTGTAAGGACTACAGGGAACACATGAAACAGTCGTTCCAATACATGTGGACATACACCAATACTGTGCTGTTTAGGCATACAGCTTCAGGTAGTACTACAGTTCAAACAGGTGTTGGATTCACCAGCAGTAGCACACAATAAGCATACATGTACTGCTTTAGCCTACAATGGGTACCACAGTCGACAACAAGGGACTACGTCAGACCGTATGGCATACTGCTTCTTTAGCCTAGCAATTGTATACACATCTTTTGCTAGGATCACAGCTAGGACACATAATACCATGACATAAACAGTTTCCCACTAAGCTATCACACATATACTGAACTCTAACACATTCACCCACACATTCATCATCACACTAAGTCAACCTCACATAGCAATTATTGCAACAAGTACATGTGTGTGTGTATCACTTCATAGGTAGGTAATAGGCAATTGGCACTAGGGCCTATAGAAGTTTAGACATACGCTACCCTGGCCTTTGACACACAGGTGAGTACATTTCACATGGCCCTGTCAAGCAGAGCCACAGAGGTGATTCCCGGGGTGTATTTCCTATCTCCCATACATTCATCAGGATTATTTCTGACAACAGCTGATTAGGGGCTTTGTTTGCTATTGATAGGTGGTTTGTTCCAGAGTATGGGATGTCTCTCAGATAGGAATATATCCCTCCAGCATGTGCTGTCTATTGAGGTCACAAGGTTTAGGTCCCTAGAGCGTGTAGCTAGTAGGGATTGTGATCTGTCTACATGGAGCATGTCCAACATCTCTGGGTTTGACATAGCTTAGTATGTTAGGCAGAGGTCACCTCTGTGTAGGCGGTATGCAACACAGTCTAGCTGTGGGTCTCTGAAATGGTTTACATAAGGCATCTGTTTGAGGCTGGTATTACTCTTTGTGAGATATGTCTCTGTCATTTCCAGTTGCTGTAGATGTCTTGGGAGATACATACCACATGGGGCATTGTACTCGATAATGGGTTTTATGTGTGATGAGTAGAGGGAAACACTGATCTATATTTCCTTGGATGACACACCTTTTTTGATGACGTGTGCCATGTAGACAGTTGGCATGACTAGTGTGGCATTGTGATTATCAAAGGGGTGACTACTATCCAGCTGTGTCCCATGGTCTCTTATCACAACTTCGGTGTTAAGTAGACTATGACCTATGTGGTAGTTCATGGGTACAGAGTCTTTGCAAGAAGGTATGCCAATGCAGTGTCAACAGTAAGCTTGGGTCCATGGCTTTGTCACCAGGCATCTGTTGCAGTAAATATAACCCTGTCTCTCTCTCTCTCTCTCTATATATATATATATATATATATATATATATATATATATATATATATATATATACATATACATACATATCTATCTATATATATATATATATATATATATATATATATATATATATATATATATATATATATATATATATATATACACATATGTATACACATACATACATATAAACATCGATTGGTGTACATGCAGATATACATATTGGCACATATACAGTCCACCTTTCATGGTGGGTATATCAATTATGCAAAGGTTGTGAGGTATACCCTTATGTCATTAAATTGCACAGTGTTGTGTGGAATGCACTGAAGATGTTCTCAGCCCATGCAGCTTTAGCAGGCCTCACTGGCTGCAACACTGCAAACCTGATGAATCATGCACACAGCGTTTAACCACCACATGTCATATAACAGCACTGTATGCTGTCTTGTTTGCCACACACTACAACCTACATAGACATGTACACATAACAACCTTCAACAACATATATGTCCACCCTTCACAAACAGTTGCAGTATGTCCCTTGCTCTATGCACATATACAGATGCTAATATATCTGACACAGACAAATCTCTCCGTATCTGTGTGCCATACACACACAAGGTACACACTGTTGTAAGTTCATGTACCTCATGGCTGACCTGTTGGGCCTTGCTGCAACATGAACAGGTGTCACATGTGAGCACACAGTAATATTGGAGGGTGTATATATAGCTGTGAATGCTAGATTAATATACTAGCCTGGTACAGCTGTTGCCAATGCTAATCTACACATTAATATGACTATCATCTATTTACTACTCTGTGACATCCATGTTTATATAAACATATGCGCTACTCCCACAGACAGACATTGTACACACTACTGTACAGAACACAGATAACATGGATCAGATGTTTGACATTTAATGCTGAACTACATATGTCACAGTCATACCCCACTGCACACAGCTTCACACTGATGTCTCCATGCCAGTAGTTATGCAGGACATCTGTGCATAGTTACGTACTGCTGCCACATATGGATGATTCAAACTATGGAGAGTACTCTTCATGAACATCTACTACATGCCACTAAATACAGAGCTGTTACATACCTTACCGTTGCATGTGTTCGTATTCCTCTGTTTCATGTGCTTTGTAAAAGTTTTTCTTTTTATAGCTTATGATTTTCAAGATATAATTTTTTTTAAGTATGATTATACTTCTTTTCAATATATTACTGATTTTGCAATATTTTTTCTTTCAATATATTTTTCTATGCAATATATTTTATTTTAATAATTTTTTATATATTTTTTTCAATATGATTTTTTTTGCTATATATTTTTCTTTTCAAAAAAACTTTTTTTGCAATATATCTTTTTCAATATTTTTTTTCAATATATTCTTTTAGCTTTTTTGCTAGATATTACATTTTCTTTAAATATATTGCTGGTTGATATTTTTCCTGCTGCTGTCAGCTGCGGCTGTACATCTCTCTCTCTCTCTCTCTCTCTCTCCCTCTCTCTCTCTCTCTCTCTCTCTCTCTCTATCTATCCCTCCATACTTGCAATGAAGTGATTGCATTTGTGGACAGCAAGTACAGCCTGCTTTTGTAGGCATCTGCACATGTGCATGTGATGGCCTCTGCACCAACTGGTGGCCACCATTTGGCAATTGCATGCAGCTTGCTGTGTGGTACTTGCAGTACTCGCTGTCATAGCAACCCAATACTATAAATTGCTAAGTCAGGTAGGTATAGCCCTTTCAGCTTTCCAAAGTGGGGACCATGCTTGTTTGCTGTGGACACCGTTATGTAAGTCAGAAGGTTTATATACTTCTCATAAATGATGCTAGGGGTGTAGCCAGTGATTTGAATGTTGTACTCAGACCTGAATGTAGCCACTTCCAGTACACAGTTGACAGTGTAGAGCTGTGCTCACCCCTACAAATGCTAACACAAGATACATGGGAGTATGTATTTTCTTTTCTACTTATACAATTAGCTGGCATACATACGTAGTTATTGAGATGTTTTCATTTTGCACTTGAAATGTTGGGGAATTGCTGTACTGTGGATATTAATGTACTCACTTCTGCATAGTTTGTGTTTTTATTTTGTTGACATTATCACAGGATGCTCACGATAACTAGACAATTCCAGTACTGAGTATACCTACCTACATCCTTGCTGTACCTTGAACACAGTGGTAATTTGTAGATTTGGGTGGGATACTGTGTGGGGGTGTTAGAGTGCTGCTGTACAATTATTTACTGCTAGAATGTGTGGTTCTGTTATCACAGTCATGTAATGCAATTCCTCAACAACTGCTGGTAAAGTTCCACAGAAAAGGTTTTGTGTTATGGCACTCCTATCTTTCCTTGACATTCACACATTCTGATGCATGATATATATATTTTAGCAGCAAACTGCTGTATATATACTGTGGCCTAGTGGTACTTCATGCAGTCTATTGTGTTCAAGGTCCAGGGTTCGAGACTTGACAGTGGTGTTTTATTTTGCTGCTGAGCAGAACAAGGCCCCTCATATGCAGGGTGACTAAGGCACTTTTAAGCAGTTATAAGTGGGTTTGCGTAGGTTTGCATGATGCTTAGCAATACTTAGCTAAGCACACACATGCACACATTTGCACAAACCTGCTTACTACTGATTAAAAGTGCTTACTCACGCTAACCCCAGTGCTGATTTCTTTGAAAGAAAAGAAAATGGGGAGATAGGAAAGTGGTGGAATAGGGGCAGAAAGAGGGAAAGACAGTAGGGAAAACAGCTTGGGATGTGCAGGATGGGTGTAGGGAAGGTCCATAGCTGCCCATTTCTTTAACAGCAGCAGCTGTGCATACACTAGTAATTTGGAGAGAAATTTGAAACCTTCCACCCCTGAGAGAGGGGTGGGAACAATGAAGTATGTTGTACTGCCAATTAAATTTCTGTTTCTGTGTCCAGAGGACATTTGTGCAAAATGGGCAGCTATGTATGGGGCGTAACTTTTTCTGGGAACAGATTGCCCATTTTTTTTTTTACAGGTGAGAGTGGAATGTGGGGTAGGGGAAGTAGGTATATTTGGGGAGGTAGGTTGGGGAGGTAAACAGACAAGACAAACAAGACACATACAGGGGCAGAATATGACACATGGTGTGGGAGAACACCATTGACAGGGAAGGATGTTTGGAACTCGCAAGCCCATGAGCCCACAGATGGCAACAGTGGAACTGCGATCCCCATCCATGGGCAGTCACCACTGCACCTTCACAGACAAGAGGGTGGCTGTGCTGGGGGCTGCATAGGAGGGGCAGGCTCACCCATGAGTCGCACCACTCTCACTTCTAGCTGGCGTAGAGGATCAGCGACTGAACGCTGGATCTCCCTACGCACCACAGCCTGAACATTTCAGAGGGTGATAGGTGGCCCTCCTCCGGTCAGGCTTGCACGGGGGGGATGAGCCCCATCCCCTGCAGCGCTTCCACCCAAAGTTGGCACAGAGCCAACGAAGGAGGAGGTCCCAGGCTGGGTACCAGACCTGCTGATGCCAGGTGCCATCGCCAGCTGAGGTGGGATAGGTGGGTGTCCGCTGGGACCGGCCTTCCCATACGTTCTATGTTTTGGAGGTTTATGACAATATGGGTTGGTAACAGACAACAGCATTCCAAATTAGTTGTAACAGCATGCAGTAATATTCCCATTACCCAACAAACCAGAGTCCCAACAGTTGAACAGCAAGCATAACACATGCATATATAGAACAACAGAGGACATTCCAACAGCATGCAGGATTGATTGATGGCAACAGGCCACCAAGATTGTGGTAGTTGAACAGGGCACATGCATCAAAGTAAATGCAGATATTTATAAACCAATAGGACATATGTCCCAACAAATGTTTTGAGGTTAAACATACCCATTGAGGTGTGGAATTGCATTGTTTATGCACATACAGTAGGGTGTAAAAAGATACCTCCATTAACATCTTATATGTACTTATAGTTTACACTACATTCCTACTGACTGCAGGAGTATATCCCCTACATGTATTATTACACTAGGCAAAGTCCATTACGTTGTGAAATGGGTTTGGCTAGTTCCTTATATACCTGACCTGTATCTGACATACAAACTGTCCAGGATGCAGATGTTACTGCTATGTATTTATATATTTTATTTATATTTATATATCTACATATCTGGATGTATTCAGGTGACATTATCAGTTATATTTCTACAGCCCCCTCCATTTCTAGCAGCACACTGACATTTCTGGGGAACACATTAACAAGCTACCCATGTGCCAGATTTACCTATGCATGCCAGCCATTACCCAACAGTTGAGGACTGTATATATGCTTCCCAGCTACTGGCACTTCCTTCATCCACTTTATATGGGCCTGGCCAAGTGTGGGTTGACAGCGCTTAATACAACAGTACTATTTATATAATGCAAGAGTACAACAACATTTTGAAGTAAGTGACACAGACACACTCCAGGAATTATACCTTTATTAATTACATTACACACTTTTCTAGAGGCTCTCTCATTTATTTGATATTACAGTGCATGCAGAGGACTTATTCAAGACATATTATACCTTTATTAATGGGTTACAACACTCATTTTCAGGCTCTGTCACTTATTTTATATAACAGTACATGCAGAGAAATTATTCAGGGCATATTATGCCTTTATTTTTTGGCTACAACACTTTTTTTCAGGCTCTCTCACTTATTTTATATAACAATACATGCAGAATAATTGCTAACCTGCCTGGTGGCGCAGCCTTAGCAGTCTATCTGCATAAGCTTGCTGATTCGCAGCATGGACACCTGCAGCTGTAAAGTAAATGAAGGGATATTGAGACATACCTGTCCATTATATAGACTACAATAGCAATTCTTACATACTCCATTCCATGGCTACCTACTCAGTAGTGGGTCATTGTCATTTCCACGGGCCTCCTGTATCCATTGGTTCAGTTGGTCCTGCTTCCTTCTCTTCAGGTCTGCATGGTGGTGTCTGACCTGCTCACCAGTCCGAGGGATGCCTTTGGCACTGGTGAGATCATGTGCTAGATGGTTCCAAGCTTCCGCTTTGTACTCTGTGCCTTGGAACTGGCCCTGTAGGAGTCTTGCATCATGATGATGGAAAAGGAGCTAAACCATCAGTTTTGACTCCTCAGTGCCCCATCGTTGACTTGAAAATAAGAGCCCTCTCCAGCACTGGCCATTCTGACTGCAGATGGGAGCTACAACCAGTTATGGCGATTATTCCCGCCTATGGGGCTATGAGCGAGTGTGTGCATGTGTGCGCTTAGCTAAGCATTACTAAGCATCATGCAAACCCATGCAAACCCGATTACAACTGCTTAAAAATGCCTTAGTCACTCAGCATGGCAGGGCCCTTGTTCTGCTGAGCAGCAAAATAAAACACGTCCGTCAGTCTTGAACCCCAGACCTTTGACACACTAGACTGCCTGAAGTACCACTAGGCTACAGTAGATTTCCAACAAGTTGGTGCTGTAAAAAGTATATCATGCATTACAATGAGTGAATGTAAAGGGAAAATAGGAATGTCATAACACAATTCTTGTTCTGTGGACTTTACCAACAGTTGTGCAAATGCATGACATGACTGTAAAAAGAGAACCAGACATTCTAGCAGGAAATAATGTTACAGTAGCACTTTACAAACCCACACAGTATCAGAGCAGGATAAACACTGGCATATTTGAATAGGGCAGAGGCCATACTTCCCAACTGTGACTGCTTTTCAGGGATGTCCCTGATTCCTAAACAAATGTTAGCTTTGTCCCTCAGAATCCCTCTGAAAAGTACTGACGGTAGGCCGAAGAGTGGGCAATTGCACTTAATGAATAATGTCAATAAGTAATAGTCCACACTGCATGCATGTCAGGAAAGGTGTATTAATACATATGCCCTGATTCCCTTACAGTCTCAACTTAATGTCTGTAATATATTACAGGTGTACCCGACTTAAATGTACCTTTCCCTGAGGCTGTTCAAATATATACTTGAATGTATCAGAGGCCTGGCAGAAGCAGAAACACACAGGCATTACAGCTTGTCTGCTGTTACACACTCTGCAAATAGCTTTGGAATGAGTCCCACAAGCATACTCTTATGTAGGAGTACAACACAGAAATATCAAAGGATGTAACCATGTACTGTTAGCAACCAACTGTGACAATGTCATTGTTCCAGTGCAGAAAAGACTGGTGTGGTGCACAGACAAAGAATAATAGGCTAACCCTGGCCACCATCTGGATATGTCCACAAGTGGGAGCTATGCAGACATGCTACTTGCCTTGTTAGACTAACAGGTACACACCAACCCTGTATGTTCAGCAAGATAAACATCACACAATAATATATAATGCTCTCTGTACTTCTGCACCCCTACCCAAAGAACAATATAACTGTGTATTCAGGCTCTACCAAGGATGTAGGTAGGCATACTTAGTACTGAAATGTGTCCAGTTGTCTTGAGCAGCCTGTGCTAATGTCAACACAAATAAACAACAAACTGTTCAGAGGTGAGGTAATTAATATTTACAGTATAGTAGTTCAAAAACAGTTCATGTGCCAGAGGAACATATTGCAATAATTACTTTTGCATGGCAGTTAATTGTCTAATTAGAAAAGAAAGTACATACTCCCATGTATCTTGTGTAAGCATGTGGAGGAGTGAGTAAAAGTCTACACTGACAAGTGTGTACTACAAGCAGCAACATTCAGGTTTGAGTACAACATACAAATCACTGGCTACAACACTAGCTTCAGAGACAAGAAGTATACCAACCTTCTGACTGACACAACGGTGTCCACAACAAACAATCATGGGCCCCACTTTGGAAAGCTGAAAGGGCTATGCCTATCTAACCTAGCATTTTATAGCAGTGGGCTGCTAAGACAGTGAGTAGTGCAATTAGCACACAGCAGGCTGCATGCAATTACTGAATGGTGGGCACCAATTGGTGCAGAGGCCATCACATGCAAATGTGCAGATACCTAGAAAAGCAGGCTGTACCTGCTGTCTACACATGCAATAATCTCATTGCAGCAAGAGAGAGAGAAGAGAGTGAGCAAGAGAGGGATAGATAGATAGATAGATAGATAGATAGATAGATAGATAGATAGATAGATAGATAGAGACAGAAACACAGACAGACAGACAGAGAAACACAGAAAAATAAAGAGTAACAGAAAGAGAAAAGCAAAAGGAAAAAAAAAACATAACCTTTAAAAACAATCTGAAGACAGCAATACAAACAAAAGGTATGTAACACATATGTATTTGCTGGCATGCAGTAGATGTTTATGAAGAGTATTCATCATACTGTGAATCATCCATATGTGGCAGCAGTACGTATCTCTATGTATCTGTACATGTGCATAGGGCAAGGGACATACTGCAACTGTTTGTGAAGCGTGTACATATATACGTTGTTGAAGGTTGTTATCTGCATATGTCTATATAGGTTGTAGTGTGTGGAAAAGACAATAGCATGCAGTGCTGGTAAGTTGTAGCCAGTGAGGCCTGCTAAAGCTACATGGGCTGAGGACACCTTCAATGCAATCTGCATAATACTGTGCAATATTATTGCATAACTGTATATCTCACAACTGTCGCATAAGTGCTATTCCCACCATGAATAGTGGACTGTATATGTGCCTATATGTACATCGATATGTAAAGCAATGGATGTTTATATGTATGTGTGTATGTATGTATGTATACATATATATATATATATATATATATATATATATATATATATATATATATATATATATATATATATATAGATATAGATATGCAGATATATATATATAGATAGAGGGAGAGTGAGATGGGGCATACATACAGCGACAAGTGCCTGGCGACCAAGGTATGGACTGAAGCTCAGTGTTGACACTGCAGTGCCATCCCTTTTTGCCAGAACACTGTACCCATTAACTACCATATAGGTGGTAGTCTACCTAACACCAAAGGTGTGATATGGGAGCATGGGACACAAGTGGACAGTAGCTTCCCCTTTGATAATCACATTGCCATACTGGTTATGTACTCTGTCTATGTGGTACATGTCATCACAAAAGGTGTATCATCTAGGGAAATAGAGGTCAGTTTTCCCCTCTACGTATCACACTTAAAACCCATTAGAGAGTACAATGCCAACTACAGCAACTGGAAAGGCCACAGACATACCTCACAAAGAGTAATACCAGCCTCAAACAGATGCCATATGCAGACCGACTCACAAAACCACAGCTACTCTGTGTTGCATACCGCCTACCTAGACGTGACCTCTGCCTAACATACTGAGCTATGTCACACCCACAGCTCTTGGACATCCTCCACTTAAATATATTACAATCCCTCCCAGATACATGCTCCAGGGCCCTACACCTTGTCAGCACACTAAACAGCACATGCTGGAGGGATAGAGTCCTAACTCAGAGACATGCCATACTCTGGAACAAACCACCTATCAATAGCAAACAAAGCTCCTCATTAGCAGTTGTCATAAATACTCCTGATGATTGTTTTGGAGATAGGAAATACACCCCAGGAATCACCTCTGTGGCTCTGGTTGACAGGGGCAAGTGAAATTAAATTACATGTGTGTCAAAGGCCAGGGTAGCGTATGGCTAGGCTGCTGTAGGCCCTAGGGCCAATAGCGTATTATCTACCCATGACACGAAGCACACACACATGTACTTAGTGCAATAATTGCTATGTGAGGTTGACTGAGTGTGATGGTGAATGTGTTGGTGAAAGTGTGCAAGGTCTGTAAAGGTGTGATAGCTTAGTGTGACATTGTTTCTGTCATGGTAGTTTGTGTCCTAGCTGTGATCACAGAAAAGATGTGTATGCTATTGCTAGGCAGAAAAAGTAGTATGGCATACGGTGTGACGTAGTCCCTTGTTGTCGACTGCGGTGTCCCATTGTAGGCTAAAGCAATACATGTATGCTTAGTGAGTGGTACCGTTGGTGAATCCAACTCCCTTATGAACTGTAGTACTACTTGAAGCTGTAGGCCTAAACAGAACAGTATGGTGTATGTTCACATTGCTTGGAAACACTGTTTTGTGTCATCCCTGTAGTCCTCACAGATTACATACCTCAGGCATAAGGTTTTGTAAGTAGTGACACACAGCACTGTATGGTACACAGGTAAAGCTCATCTGGGTTGGCATACATTTGTATGTTTTATGTATGTTTAATGTGTGCAATTATGCCTGTACCATGCCCTCAATCATATCTGTGTTACAGGGTATACTTGTGTATGAGGAACATGTATAGTCTACTACAGCAGTATGCCACCTATATCAACAACTGTGCACATATGTTAGGCAGGGGTTTGGCATCAATGACTACTGTGGTATACTGGTAATACTGTTACTGTACTTTACATTAATTGCAATGGATGACATCATTCTCCATCCATTAGCTTGATATATACCTCCTGTGGCTAGGTGGTGCATTGTGTCACATACAGTGTGCCATGTATTGTTGTACAGTCTGACATACTGGTTTCACTTTGTTGCTGTGCAGAACATGGCTTAGTATATAGTATGTTCCAGGCACTGCCAGGCAGTTGTGGGCTGAGCAGTGATATGTGGTATTAAAATTGTGTATCTACTGACAGCCAATAGGTTGCTATATATGGCATTTCATTGATGTCTGTACCTTAGAATGTTAAGTGTGCCACATGACTTGCTCACAATTATTGTTTTATTGTCTTCCAGGGACATGTCTCACAATCGAAAACCAGAGTACTCCCCTGAAGAGGAGGAAGTCATCGTTGATGCCCTAATACAACATCACAACCTGCTGTTCTCCAGAACCAGCCAGGACCAGCATGGGCACACTGCACTGTGGCAGGATGTTGTCCCTCAGGTGAATGATGTAGGCATGCATAACCGGATTTATGCGCAGGTACGCCATCACTGCAGTGATGTTAACAGACATGTCCGGCAGCATGCCTCCAATGTCCACAGACAACAGCTTGCCACAGGTGGTGGTGCAGCAACACATCCACCCCTCACCAGAGTGGAAGAGCTGCTCCTCAGCATGGTGGTTCCTGGCCAACCACTACAACAGACATGTGTCATCATGGAGGCCGGAGTCACACAGCACGTCGACTCAGAGCGTGCAGGTAACATGGCATATCTGTAGACTACTGTTAGCTCAATTGTTAGAACATGCATTTAACAGATGTGTACTGTGTATTTAGAAGATGGGGAGCCTGGTGTCATGCAATACTGATAATTTGGTGCATAATCTGTATGCCTGTGACTGTCACCTGTTGTACTACTGTAAAATTGCAAACTCACAGCAGCAATGCCATAGTTGTTGACACTGAAAAACTGTCTCATATCCTTGTAGGTCCCTCTGGTGTGATAGCAAGACAGCAGACCCATGCTGGTGAGTGTTCTACATTTAATATAGCATATAACATGTGCATGTCATATGAGAGTTGTAGGCTATATACACATGTAAAACACCTACACATAATGCATGCTCTGCATGTTCTCTGTGGGACTATGCACATCCCAGTAACATGAGTAGCTGCCTCAAACACATGCAATACGCAGAGCATCCTAACCAATTGTGGTACACTGTAGTGGACATTGTATAGGCAGAGTCAATACACATGCACACAACATACACCACTTTGTCATACGCCGTAAGTGTTAATATGATACACATGGCATATGTAGACACCTGCTGTAAGTTCAGACTCCAATATCCTAAATGTCATCAACACAGCACACATACTATACCTGAGGGGTAGAGGCCTATCATGGGGTGGTGCAACATGCTTCAACACACAACACATTCATGTAAGGCAATGCTCCCTATTGAACATCTTACATACCTATGTAACAACTGCCTGTGAAATGGTAAATATAGCCAAAGTGGTGCAGGTCAGTTACAGCAAGAAAGTTGCCAGTGTAACATCTATTAGTGGCCTTGAGTGACCCTATGATGCTGTCTGATGATGGCTCATGGTACTACACTACATCCAGTTACAGAAACTACAGTACTACACATAGCATTCATTGCTATACACCTGACAGTTGTGTGCATCCGGCCATGTTATGTATACCTATGAGTGATGGTGCACAGGACATTGGAAAGCATTTTATACTTGCACAACAATGTTGTGTTCATGTACACATTGTGTTCCAGGGTGAAGCCAATCATTGAACAACACACATGCATCAAAGACATGTATGCTGTTATCAACATGGACTCTCTACACTCGCACTGCATGCTGTTGAGCAACACACATCCTGCATGCTGACACGTGTGATAGGACTCTTTGGCTTGTGATACTGTACTCCACCATCAACCACTAATAAGTATGTTCTGTATTGCTGTTGGTGTGTGTGTGTGTGTGTGTGTGTGTGTGTGTGTGTGTGTGTGTGTGTGTGTGTGTGTGTGTGTGTCAACGTGACTGAGTAGTGTATTTTGTGCATGTGTTCATGTGTGCATATGTTCATGTGTGCATGTTTTCATGTGTTCATGTGTGCATGTGCGCATGTGTTCATGTGTGCATGTGTGCATGTGTGCATGTGTTCATGTGTGCATGTGTTCATGTGTGCTAACATCCTGTTCAGATTGTAAAGTGTGTTTCCTGTCTTCTTCTCACAGGTGCTGAGGTTTTGTTGGATGAGTGCAACAGGAAACCTGAAGTCACTGACACAAATAGTAGACATGATGGTACATGTGTTGTGGCACAGGCAGGTTTGACAGGGTCTGTCGTTGGTCTGCCAATTGACAGTACACAGCTTTCCACCCCATCTATGTGCACATTCATGCTGTCAATACATCCCTCAACACCAATGGCCTTAGCTGAGGGACAGCATACAGTAGGCATTAACCAGGATAGTGTGATATCTATGGCACATGCAACCCCGCACAGCAGCCATACCCAGACACCTGGAACAGTACCCCATAGGCATATGTCCAGAGGTTCTCGTGGGAGCACTGCTGGTCATAATGCCCCTGGCAGATGTGCCTCCACAGGTCTCAAAACCTCAGTTATGTTCCGGGCTGTAATGCAGGCACAGGCACATATGGAACGGTACACCAGGCAGGGACAAAAGGCGCAGAGGGCCCATAACACCGCTATCAATGGCAGTATCCGTGACCTTGCCGGTGCCATCCGTAATTACACCGAGGTCATTGATAGACGTTGGGGGGGAGACACTAGACTCTGCAATGTAATGTCCATGTGCCAGGACAGTGCAGGATGGCTGAGACGTCGACATGGATGTATGCCAGCAACATCATCAGCTGGCAGTCATTGCAGATGACACACAAGTCCCAGCCACTCCCATAATGGCAGTACCGGCCCCAGCAATGCTGGGGCTGAGCTGTCAATAGACCATCCTAGACGACCACATGCACGTGGCTCTGGCCGGTCCCAGCAGGGACATGGGTCCAGTCGACATCCCTCTGCCTCTGACGAGAGTACCCAGTCTGGCTTAGTACCAAATACTGTCTGTGGCACCCCTGCCAGGCACAGGTACTGTGTTCGTGACCGGAGACAGTGATCTGTACAGCCTGGCAGGTACAGTCTGTGGCTGTCCCACAACCTCCCATATTTGGCAGCTACATGGTGGAACTGTGTGCATGCAGACACACACACATAAACTAAACACCTAGGGCTAACAGATACACACACACATTACATCAACATTGACCCATGCTGTACTGTTGTCCCTCACACACACACACACACACACACACACACACACACACACACACACACACACACACACACACACACACACACGTCAATTGGATGGGTAATTGCCAGGCTCTGGCAAACCAACAACACACCCTGTGCATATGATGAAACTGTGCCACCTCCTGTCATCTGTGACATTGATGCAGGAACAGGCTAACATGGTGCTGATGCACAGGGTGACCTAATAGCAGTGTAGCAATGTTAGCATGTGGTCAACAGTAAATGATATCCTTGTAGGTATATCTGAGCAGGCATGATGCATTAAAGCTATGATTATCAATGTATTCTTTACACCAGTGTTAATTCAAAAATGTATTGTCTGACCATGTGCCACTTGGCTGATGTGTGTGGTACTGGCAGCATGTGTTGGTGAGTGGATGGTACGTGTGTGATGTGTGCAGTAAAGATTTGCAGGTGTACATTTGTGAACATAGTGGAGGTGCACTGTCTGCATGTACATGCATAGTGGACACATGGGAAGGGTGACATGCCTTGCATTACACATAGTCATCCACATTTACTAAACATAGTATCCTGACAGTACCACATAGGTAGTAGCCCACAACATGTAGCAGGGGTACAAATGTGTACATACAGCCACATGTTATGTCATCTGTCCTTTGGTATTCACATTTCCAAAGGTATTCTGATGTCCCTCTGTGTATCACATAAGCAATAAGGGGTCGGTATGCATATCCACGAAGTTGTTGTACACCTATAGTGAATGCCCATTATTGACAGACTTTGTTGTGTTTGAACATGTCTGAAATATACCCAGGCATGAACCCTCACTCACACTATTTTATAGAAACTGTCATGGGTGTGTGTGACAGAGATGACCTAGCGTCACCAAAAAATGAGTTCCTGCACGCAGAGCAACTGCACGGCACTAAAGTCAACTGTATAGCAAAAAATGAACAGAGCCAGCAGACGTTGATCTAGGAATCCAATTTATTGTTGAGGTTAAAAATCCTCCACATTTATGTACAGACTGGTTTCGGTAGGAAAAAAACACAACCTTCTTCAGTGTATTCAGACATCCGTAAATGTGAACAACTTATATATTAACAAATATCATCCTATTGGTGGGTCACAAATTCTCATTGAGACCAGGTGGGAATAATCCCCCTAGTTTAATTATCCATTTTTTCTCCTTGATGTTAAGGATAGAATGCCATCCTGTTTTATTGATCCTGTTGCCTAAAATAATATCAATAATAATAAATGTAAATTTGGCAGTCTGATGTTCCAAAAAATGTTTGGATAATGCACTATTATTTTTCTTGTTGCAAATATTGCTCAAATGTTCTGATATTCTGATTCTGAGTGGCCGTGAAGTAGGTCCTATGTAAAAAGCACCACAGTGACAGCTAGCCATGTAAATAATCCAATCACTGCTACAGTTAGCAAAGAACTTGATGTCATATACCTGTGAGCAGTTTCTGCTAGAAAATTGTTTAGATTTGTTGATTCTGTCACAATTGGTGCAATGTCCACATGGAAAACAGCCTATTAATGGTTCACCATATAATGTAGTTTGCTTAAATTGTGTATTAGTGGTCTTGTTACCATGTTTGAAGTGATTGAAAAAACTGCCTAGGTTCCTGCCTTTTCGATATGAAAATTGACATTTTGTTGGAATAAAATTGGAAATGTCTGGATCATACGCTAAAATGTTCCAGTGTCTGTTAATGCTGTCAATCAATTGGTTTGTGTTGCGAGCATAAGTGGTAGTGAACCTCATATTGGTACAATCCGTACGGTCATGTTCTTTATATTGTAAAAAATCTTTCCTGTGTGTGGCGTTTGTAATGTTACTGGCAGTAATAACATCACCCATACCATAGGCTCTCAACCTGAAATGTTCAGTGAGGTCCTGCCTATGATGTTGAAAAGCGGAATCTGTAGAACAGATCCGTTTAATGCGTATAAACTGTGATTTCGGAATGTTCCATATTACATGGGGTGGATGAAAACTGGAACCATGTAGAATAGTATTAAATTCAGGATATTTCCTGAATACCTCTGTAGAGAGTGTGTTATCAGGCTGTTTGGTGATAGAAACATCCAAGAATGTAATGTTGTTATAGTCATGATGGACTGTGAACTCCATGCCCCATTTGTTCCTGTTTAAATATCCCAAAAACCAGAGAGACTGGACACTGCTCGGAGAACAAAACCTTTTGTTTATTGAAACAAAAATGATGAGCGCTTTCGGGCCTCTGCCCTTCATCAGATAAAAACAATCCCAAGATTCCAACATTTTAAAAATATCATGGACCAATGGTAAACTAGTAAAGCTTCAATAAAAGACCCGCCTGTTTTTAAGGGTGGGTTTCATAGGAATGAACTCATTTAGCCCTGGACTCCTATGTGCTATGAGCTCAGTAATCCATTTGGATTCTGCCAATTCTGTTGAATGTTTAATGTCACCCCCTCTTTTATTCAAATATACATTCACTATTACCTTGAATTTGAAATTATGTGTGGGATGTGCCTCCAAATGTTTGCACAGGACATTACGTGTGTCACCATTCCTGATCGAAGAGAGGTGTTGCAGAATCCTGATCTTAAACATACAGTTGGTTTTACCAACATAAAAACACGTGCAGGATTGACACACTGCCAAATAGACCACATCAGTTGTCCTGCACGTTGCTCTCCCTTTTAAAACAAAACATCTCCCTGTGACCGGATGCACAAAAACCCCCTCACTGTCTATAAAGGCACAGGCCTTGCATGTCCCACAAGGAAAAGTACCTTGTCTAGCAAAACTCAGATGTCGCAAACTGGTCCTTACCTTCTCTCTGCAAAGTAAATCTTTTAGATTTTTATTTCTTTTATATCTAAATTCTGGTGTTACGCCCAATATACCCTTCAAGCCTATGTCACTGGTTAAGATGTTCCAATTCCCTCCAATCAATGCACATATATCACCTATATTGCTACCATAAGTCAACGTCAATCTGGGGGTACAACCTCCTGGCCTATCAAACTGTGGACGTGTGTCCATCACGTCGGATTTCAACCATGGTTTATATCTATCCCTCCTATAACTCCTGCCAAGTTCCATCCTATCACTAACCAATCTCTTACTATAACCCCTGTCATGAAAACAATTTTTCAGGGTCCCCATCTCTTGCTCAAAGTTTACATCATCATTGCTAACCCTAGAAATCCTGGCAACCTGTCCCTGCACAATATTGGGGAATACGTGTCGGGGATGCATGCTATCAAAAGAGAGCAAGGTGCTCTTCCAACATTCCTTTCTATATAAGTTAGATGAAAAACCATTGTCCGTCAACAGTACCCTAACATCCAAAAAATCAATCCGTGTTCGTGAACTGTTGACCGTGAACTGCCTAGGTTCCTGCCTTTTCGATATGAAAATTGACATTTTGTTGGAATAAAATTGGAAATGTCTGGATCATATGCTAAAATGTTCCAGTGTCTGTTAATGCTGTCAATCAATTGGTTTGTGTTGCGAGCATAAGTGGTAGTGAACCTGATATTGGTACAATCCGTACGGTCATGTTCTTTATATTGTAAAAAATCTTTCCTGTGTGTGGCGTTTGTAATGTTACTGGCAGTAATAACATCACCCATACCATAGGCTCTCGACCTGAAATGTTCAGTGAGGTCCTGCCTATGATGTTGAAAAGCGGAATCTGTAGAACAGATCCGTTTAATGCGTATAAACTGTGATTTCGGAATGTTCCATATTACATGGGGTGGATGAAAACTGGAACCATGTAGAATAGTATTAAATTCAGGATATTTCCTGAATACCTCTGTAGAGAGTGTGTTATCAGGCTGTTTGGTGATAGAAACATCCAAGAATGTAATGTTGTTATAGTCATGATGGACTGTGAACTCCATGCCCCATTTGTTCCTGTTTAAATATGATAAAACACAAAAAAGCCAAGGAAAAACGATCCTGTTTAAATATGATACAAAATCCATCAGGCCTGGAATGTCCCCTCTCCAAATCATCCAACAATCGTCAAGGTAACGTCGCCAGATGTCAATGTTTCCTATAAAGATGTTATTATTGCAATCATATATAAGGTGATGTTCGACAAAAGCCATAAAAAGATCTGCATATATGGGAGCAAAAGATGCCCCCATTGCTGTACCCTTTACTTGCCAATAACATTTATCTTTATAAAAGAAAACATTGCTTGTTAAAACAAATCTGGCTAGTTCCACCAGGAAAGAGTTGAATAATGGTTCATATAGACCGGCTTTCTCTAGCCAAAAGGAAAGGGCCTCAAGCCCGGACTTGTGGGGGATGTTAGTGTATAGTGAACACACATCAAGAGTACACATAATCCAATCATCCTCCAACTGACTGTCTGATACAATATTCAGGAACATGGTAGTATCATGTATACGCAATCTTACTAAGCTGAGTAGGGGTTTCAAATGCAAAGTCAGGAACATAGAAAGGGGTTCCGTAATATACCCTTTGCCAGAAACAATAGGTCTCTCCGGAGGGTTCACCAAACTTTTGTGTGTTTTAGGCAAAAAGTATATGCATTGTGTAGTAGGGTCGTGTACCATAAGTTGTTGTGCGGTTTCTTTAGTGATGATGGACTCATCCCTGACCCAAAGTACAAAATTTTCAATCTGCTTTTTGAACCTATGTGTAGGATTAATGGTAATAGGTGAATAATATTTGGGATCAGAAAGCTGTCTCCTAGCCTCCCTATCATAATCCAACCAATTCAGAATAACCACAGCACCCCCTTTGTCAGCTGAAATTATTACAATATCTTCATTATTTTGTAAGTCAGAAATAGCCTGTTTTTCTGCTAAGGAGATGTTATTTGATTTAAATTGCACATCCTGCCCAAAAAATTGGAGATCTTTGAGAATATTTCTCTGGAATTGAAGAACTAGAGGGTGCATGGGTGGACTGAATGTGGATTTGTGATAAATGAATTTATCACTTTTGGAGAAGCTAGTATCACCAAAAAACAATTTTAGATTAAGTAGCCTACAGAATGAAAAAACATCTTGAGCCATGTTATCTTCTGAAATGATAAAACCAGGTACAAAAGAGAACCCTTTATTCAACACAGACAGTTGTGTGGGTGAAGGTACATAGATAAATTCAAAACATTGTTGTCATTAGACATATTTATTTCTCCATGACCATTTGTAGAAGACCCTGAATGTTGGTAATGTGTCCTGTGTTTCCTCCCTCCCCTATACTGCTTTGGCCTAAAGGGATATGAGATGTATTCCTTTTGGGGACAAGTGAACCAGTTGCTGACTGTGGCTCACTATCAGTGCATGAGGAGACATCCTCAGTCGAAGAAGCAGAAGTTCTACTTGATCTTTTCAGGATAGACTTAGGCCGTTTTTTCCTAGATGATCTATTAAATGTGGGGGTAAACCTAACTTGTTTTACATTATTTGCAAAAGGGTTAGAAGTTTGATAGTCACCCTGATCTCTTTGGAACTTCTTGAGTTTCCTGGTCCGCAATTGTTCTTCTAATGTCTTGATGTCCCCTGCTATTTTGTTCAAATGAGTCTGGAATGATAGTTCGCCTTCATAAGGTTTGATATCATCAACTAGCCTAGTAACCACCTGAATTTCAGAGTCTATAGTCCTGTCATAAAATTTAGACAAAGATTCTACAAAAGAAATGGTTGCCTGTTGTTGAATAGATGACCACTCCTCAAGGTGTTCCTCATCAGCATTAGAAACTAATGGCTGAATACGCACTCGGAGACCCCTGGGAGTGATGCCTTTGGCCAAATAGGCCTTAAAAAGTTTTGAGTGCCAAATGTTCGATCTAAGAATCTTGAGATGTAAAAACAAATCATGGAAACATGAAGCACATTTGGAAGCAGAATCTGGTATACCCAAATTATTGGTATTGTCACCAATATTACAACTCAACCCAAAGGCTCTGAGATCTTCTCTGTCGGAAGATAAACCTATAATAAAACTGGCAAGATCCATGAGGAAAAAAACTGACAATATAGTCTAAAAACTAAGTCAGCAAATATTAATATTGAAACAAAGACAATAACAGCCCAATGTAATCGGCTGTGTCTTTAATAAATCTGTAATACCAACAAAATGTTTGTATAATTGAAAAAAACACAACTGTGGTCACTAATGCAACAGCAGGCAACCAATCTGGAGAAATTAATATTTAATCTTGACAGAACTATAGACAATGATGAAGGTGAGACTGACCATATATTTGTTATAAAAATGAAGGCTACCCAATTATTCCAAACTCATATCAGAAATATGAACAAATATGTTCTAAAATTGACAAGGAGCCATGACCCAAGTTAAAATTCCCAGAAAACCATATGATGATTCCAAAATGTTATAAAGGAATCTGGTTCTGGATGGAGAAAACACACAGTCTAACTCAAATTGAAAGTCAAGTAAGCTGTAATGAACAATATATATATATCTAATAATGTCCCAATGAGTGATTATAAACCATCTGATATATGATGACACAATGTTAACATATCAAAAAATCAGACAGTATGGTCCTAAAGCATATTGAAAAACCATATGTTGTGACCATGTGTATGAACAGACTATATTGGTATGTTATAAAAGGCAGTATTGAACCAAGGCAATCATAAATCATAAATACATCAAATTGGTTTCACTTCACAGAATGGTACAAAAACAGACACCTTTGATGAGTGCCATGATATTCAGCAAATATTATATAAAAGACTAAACAATAATTTTGATGTAATGTTGTTTTAAAACACCTTAGAATAATATGAGCATACAAGCTGTAATAAGACGCTACAGAAGATCCCTACAAAATGAGACAAAAAACAATAACAATGTCTGAGCACCAAAATTGTGGAATAGTCCAAAAAATGGAAACCACTAGTCCCCAATTGGTAAAGACAAATAAATCACAAAAAATTGAGTTATATTAAGTAGATCAGGAGTCCAATAATGGTTCTAGTCGCCAACCCAAAAAATATACAGAAATGTCCACCTACAAGGCGAATACAATATGGGTCATGAATCATAGATTAGTTGGAAAATACTACAAATGCTGTATGCGTAGCAATAAACATAATCTTCAAAGTCAAATTATTCAACAAATAGGTACTTAAGAAAAGACAAAGCACCAACGCCAAAATTGCGTGATTTTGTTCAATAATAGTACCTGAATGACGCCATTCCAAATAAGATGAATAATGTTGGATTAATGTAAACCAGTTCAGCTCGCAAAATAGACGACCTCGTATGTAACAAGACCCACTTTTCAAATAAAAAGCTTCAGACGTATAATAAACACGAACGTTAGCCTTGTTGGACAAAAACCTGCTCCTGTTATGTATACAACTGCCGAATTTCAGACTGCAGGAATTAGTCCCAAACAGCGTTGCGTATAACCACCACGTGCATCAAAACACTAGCAAACTGGCAAGAAAAGCCAAATGTACTGAAACAGCAGACAGTTCCTCTATCAGCAAATTAGGGTATTTGGGATCCAAATGCAGGATGAAAATCAAAACGACCCAAATGATAAATCCAAATAAATGTGGATGTTCAGCTGTGAGCAACACAGTCAGCCCAGATTCAACGGCCCCAAGCAGGAAATGAAAGGAAGCGTCACCAAAAAATGACTTCCTGCACGCAGAGAAACTGCACGGCATTCAAGTCAACTGTATAGCAAAAAACGAACAGAGCCAGCAGACGTTGAACTAGGAATCCAATTTATTGTTGAGGTTAAAAAACCTCCACATTTATGTACAGACCGGTTTCGGTAGGAAAAAAACACAACCTTCTTCAGTGTATTCAGACATCCATAAATGTGAACAACTTATATATTAACAAATATCACCCTATTGGTGGGTCACAAATTCTCATTGAGACCAGGTGGGAATAATCCCCCTAGTTTAGTTATCCATTTTTCTCCTTGGTGTTAAGGATAGAATGCCATCCTGTTTTATTGATCCTGTTGCCTAAAATAATATCAATAATAATAAATGTAAATTTGGCAGTCTGATGTTCCAAAAAATGTTTGTACAATGCACTACTATTTTTCTTGTTGCGAATATTGCTCAAATGTTCTGATATTCTGATTCTGAGTGGCCGTGAAGTTTGTCCTATGTAAAAAGCACCACAGTGAAAGCTAGCCATGTAAATAATCCAATCACTGCTACAGTTAGCAAAGAATTTGATGTCATATACCTGTGAGCAGTTTCTGCTAGAAAATTGTTTAGATTTGTTGATTCTGTCACAATTGGTGCAATGTCCACATGGAAAACAGCCTATTAATGGCTCACCAGATAATGTAGTTTGCTTAAATTGTGTATTAGTGGTCTTGTTACCATGTTTGAAGTGATTGAAAAAACTGCCTAGGTTCCTGCCTTTTCGATATGAAAATTGACACTTTGTTGGAATAAAATTGGAAATGTCTGGATCATATGCTAAAATGTTCCAGTGTCTGTTAATGCTGTCAATCAATTGGTTTGTGTTGTGAGCATAAGTGGTAGTGAACCTGATATTGGTACAATCCGTACGGTCATGTTCTTTATATTGTAAAAAATCTTTCCTGTGTGTGGAGTTTGTAATGTTACTGGCAGTGATAACATCACCCATACCATAGCCTCTCGACCTGAAGCCGGTCTATATGAACCATTATTCAACTCTTTCCTGGTGGAACTAGCCAGATTTGTTTTAACAAGCAATGTTTTCTTTTATAAAGATAAATGTTATTGGCAAGTAAAGGGTACAGCAATGGGGGCATCTTTTGCTCCCATATATGCAGATCTTTTTATGGCTTTTGTCGAACATCACCTTATATATGATTGCAATAATAACATCTTTTTAGGAAACATTGACATCTGGCGATGTTACATTGACGATTGTTGGATGATTTGGAGAGGGGACATTCCAGGCCTGATGGATTTTGTATCATATTTAAACAGGAACAAATGGGGCATGGAGTTCACAGTCCATCATGACTATAACAACATTACATTCTTGGATGTTTCTATCACCAAACAGCCTGATAACACACTCTCTACAGAGGTATTCAGGAAACATCCTTAATTTAATACTATTCTACATGGTTCCAGTTTTCATCCACCACATGTAATACGGAACATTCCGAAATCACAGTTTATACGCATTAAACGGATCTGTTCTACAGATTCCGCTTTTCAACATCATAGGCAGGACCTCACTGAACGTTTCAGGTCAAGAGGCTATGGTATGGGTGATGTTATTACTGCCAGTAACATTACAAACGCCACACACAGGAAAGATTTTTTACAATATAAAGAACATGACCGTATGGATTGTACCAATATCAGGTTCACTACCACTTATGCTCGCAACACAAACCAATTGATTCACAGCATTAACAGACACTGGAACATTTAAGCATATGATCCAGACATTTCCAATTTTATTCCAATAAAATGTCAATTTTCATATCGAAAAGGCAGGAACCTAGGCAGTTTTCTCAATCACTTCAAACATGGTAACAAGACCACTAATACACAATTTAAGCAAACTACATTATCTGGTGAGCCATTAATAGGCTGTTTTCCATGTGGACATTGCACCAATTGTGACAGAATCAACAAATCTAAACAATTTTCTAGCAGAAACTGCTCACAGGTATATGACATCAAATTCTTTGCTAACTGTAGCAGTGATTGGATTATTTACATGGCTAGCTGTCACTGTGGTGCTTTTTAAATAGGACAAACTTCACGGCCACTCAGAATCAGAATATCAGAACATTTGAGCAATATTCGCAACAAGAAAAATAGTAGTGCATTGTACAAACATTATTTACATTTATTATTATTGATATTATTTTAGGCAACAGGATCAATAAAGCAGGATGGCATTCTATCCTTAACACCAAGGAGAAAAAATGGATAATTAAACTAGGGGGATTATTCCCACCTGGTCTCAATGAGAATTTGTGACCCACCAATAGGGTGATATTTGTTAATATATAAGTTGTTCACATTTATGGATGTCTGAATACACTGAAGAAGGTTGTGTTTTTTTCCTACCGAAACCGGTCTGTACATAAATGTGGAGGTTTTTTAACCTCAACAATAAATTGGATTCCTAGATCAACGTCTGCTGGCTCTGTTCGTTTTTTTGCTATAGAGATGACCTAGGCCACAGATCACTACAGTGGCTGGCCTTGTCACAAACATACATATGTGACCTAAGGTCTGAGAAGCAGCAGCACAAGCTGTCAATGGTAACAGATGTATTCATGTAGAAAGCGGGCTTCACACCTATGAACTAATTGAGGTCACATGTACATATATGTATTTGCCACACAGATACCTGAAGTGTGCAATGCACATACTGTTGTTTTACTGATATGTCATACAGTAGTAAAAGCAAAATCCACAACACATTGACCAACAGTGTCTTACACACACACACACACTCAGCAATTGCAGGATTCAACCCCCTACCTAACTATGTTATGATTCTAGAGAGGTATTCATTTATACAACACACTATATGCTTTTCTGGGAGTTCTCTTTTCCACTGCTGTATTTGTGGGATACTGACATCATCAGACTTGCCAAAGAGGAATTTACCTCTTTTAATGTGTTTTCCTAGTCTCCAAAAAGGGAACTCCTCTCAAAGGAATTCATCCACACACACATATAGAAATTGCAGGATTCAAACCCCTACCTAACTATGTTATATTAGAGAGATATGCATTAACACAACGCGCTATATGCTTTACTGGGGAATTTCTTTTCCACTGCTGTATTTGTGAGATACTGACATCATCAGACTTGCCAAAGAGGAATTTACCTCTTTTAATGTTCATGGGTTCATAGGTTCATAGGTTCATACTAGGCTATCTGCCCTAGGGCATTTATAAGCCTAGCCCAGAGTTTTGTGATTTTCGCCACCCCTTTAGTTTGAAGGATACTATGCCCATTATTTAGCTGTGCCTCTGTCAAGCAGTGACACTGAGGTGATCCCTGGGGTATACCTGCGATCTCCCATCCATTGGTCAAGATTTCTCTTGAACAAAGCCAGCGAGGTGCTCTGCCTCACATGTACCGGGATTTTGTTCCACAGCATAGGGAGTCTCTGGGTGATGAATCTGTCCCTCCAGCACGTCCTATTTATGCCCGTGTCAAGGTTCAAGTCTCGTGCTCTTGTAGATCGGATGGATTTCGATTTTTTGAGGTGAAGCATGTTCATTAATTCCGGGTTGGACATGGCCTTGTATGTCAGGCACAGGTCACCTCTGAGCAGGCGGTAAGCTACTGAGTAGAGCTGGAGCTCCTTCAGTCGGGCAGCATAGGACATATTTTTGAGACCCTTTATCCTTTTGGTGAGGAACTTTTGGGGCCTTTCCAATTGCTGCAGGTGTCGGGTCAGATACATTCCAAATGGGGCGTTATACTCAATCATCGGTCTGATGAGTGATGAGTACAGGAGAATCATGACCTCCCTTGACCTAGATGTGAATCCCTTCATGATCAGGTGGGCAATGTAGAAGGTCTTCCTAACTACTTTGGCAACGTGGGTGTCAAATGAGAGGTTACTGTCAACCTGGGTCCCCAGATCCCTGATAACCTCTTCTGTGCTTAGTGGATTGCCACCTATATGGTAGCTGGGGGTAACCTTGTTTTTCCCGAAGGGTATGACTATGCATTTTTTAGCGTTTAACTTTAGGCCATGGCTTTGGCACCAGTTATCCGTTTCTATGAGACCCTTCTGAAGGATATCTGTGTCTGATGTGTTTTCAACTATGGCACCCAGTTTGCAGTCATCTGCAACCTTTGTCAGCCATAATCCTCCTGTGCTTGCCTGTACTTCTTAAAAGTAGATGCCGAACAAGAGTGGGCCCAGGACCGAGCCCTGAGGGACACCGCTTGTGACAGGCTTGGAATCAGACATGGTGCCAGCAACTCTGACCCTGTGGGTTCTGTCACTTAGCCAGTTTGCAACCCATCTTGTGATGTATGGGTTTACATTTAAGCTGGTGAGTTTTTCTATGATGCCCGAGTGGGGTATTGTGTCAAATGCCTTTGCCAGATCAAGGTAGGCTGTGTGGACTGCCTTACCCTCATCAATGGCCTTGGTGACTGTTTCGAAAAAGTCAACCAAGTTTAAGAGGCATGATCTGCCCTTGACAAAGCCAAATTGGGTTTGATCCAATGTCTGCAGGTCCCCTATGTCTTTATTTATGAGTTCCATTATGATCCTCTCCATAGCTTTGCAGACCAGGCTTGTCAAGCTGATGGGACGGTAGTTTCCAGGGTCGGTGGAGGCACTGCCTTTATGTAGTGGGACCACAGTTGCCGTACGCCACTCCTTGGGTACGTATCCTGAGGTGAGGCTAAGATTAAACAGCTGCCCTAATTGCGGGTTTAATTCCTCAATGAGTTCATGGAGCACACAACCAGGGACACCATCTGGTCCCATGGATGCTATGTTTTTCACCTTGAAGAGAGCTGTTCTCACCTGAGCATTCGAGATGTTTGGGAGGCTACAATCCTCTGGTATAGATATTTCTCCTTTTGGGGGGGAGGGGAGGAGTTTGCACTGAACCTGTCAGCCAGTATGTTGGCAATGTCTGTAGGTTCAGTGATCTTTACATCATTTTGAACTAGTTCTGAGCATATCTGGGAGTTTCCTCCCAGGTTTCTAACATAACTAAAAAAGGCCTTGTGATTGTCTTTTGAGTCCTTGGTGATTTTTCTTTCAAAATTTGCCTTGGATGATTTTATGAGAGCTCTTAGTTTTTTACTTATATTGATCAAGGGTGTCTTCCCTTTTAGGGATTTTGCTCTATCTTGTAGTAGCTTTCTCCTTTTGTTGTAGAGCTTGTTTATGGCTGGGGTCCACCAGACTGGACGCTTGCCTTTGGTACAAAGAGTCTTTGTTTTGTTTGGGATTGCCTGATCCATGCAGTCCTGGAGGTGCTGGTAGAAGGCATTTGTATGTGATTCAGCGGCTTTAGTGATGGTTTCCGCTGGTTCGAGGGCCTTGAAAGAGGCCACACCAGTCCTAAGAAGTGTGAAGTCGGCTTTAGAGAAGTTCTGTGGTCTTTTTTATCTGGGGTGGGGGTGGGATGTGGACTTCCAGTGAGATAAGTTTATGATCTGACCTCACCAATGAGGGGTATACCTCCGGTGTTGAACATTGTGACCCCATGTTCGTGATGATGAGATCTAGTATGTTTTCACCTCTTGTGGGTATGGTGACTAGTTGTTCCATGGCATTTGAGTTTATGAACTCTAGGAACCTTTGGGCTAGAGTGTTGGGGCTTGAGTAGTGGTCCCAGTCTATATTAGGATAGTTGAAATCACCTAGTATGATGGTGTTTGGGGTTACATTTATCCCCTCCAGAGTTTTCAGGAAAGCTGTGTGAGGTTCCTGAGTTTGAGAGGGTGGCCTGTAACATGCTACAAATTGCAGAGCAGTCTTGCCTACTGTTAATTGCACCTGAATGGTCTCTGATGCATCGTACGTTGCCACCAACCTGGAGGTGAGGGTGTCTTTGATGAATATGGACACCCCTCCTCCTTTCTTGGTGTTGTCCGGATTTTGGGGCCGGAACGCATTATATGAGGTAAAATCTGATAGTGCCGGGGTGCTCTCAGGAGCCTTGAACCAGGTTTCAGTCACAGCACAGACATCGATGTTCTCCATACTGAGAAGGGCTTTGAGTGTGTGCATCTTGAGGTTGAGACTTCTGGCATTGAGCAGCATTACCCTTAGTTTTTTTCCTTTGTTTTGTTCTAGGGTGGTAGGTTTAGAATTTGAGCCTTGCCTAAAAAAGGCACTATGGAGGTGGAAAGAGCCTTTGCCAATATTCGGAAGCCCAGGGGTGACAGGTGCAAGCCATCCCTTGGGAAGCAGCATGGCTTGTCTAGCATGTCATCCCAGGCAGACAGACATTGGATCCCCTTTGAATGACACTAGAGATTAAGCCAATTATTAAAGCTGATCATCTTGTCTCTGTATTGTGGCATCATTCTTGGTGAAGGTAGGATACTGCTCAAGGTCAGGGTCATACCTGCCTGGGCTACATAATCAGAGAGCTCCTCTATGTCTGTTTTCATGTAGTCCAGGGAGGTGCATCTCAGGTCGTTCACACCAGCATGGACAATGACTGAGTCATACTTGTAACTGCTGTCGAGTGACCTGAGTGCTTGCGTTATGTGGCGGATTCTAGCGCCCAACAGGCAGCTTACTGTGACCTTCTCCTTGCTCAATCTGGTGAGTGGGACGTCAGTGTGTCTGACTATGGAGTCACCTATGACAAGAGTGTCTAGTATTGTGTTTTGCCTTAAGGGCTGTGACTGTTTGGCACACTGACTTTGTGGTCTATGTGTTGCATGTGTCTTGGTCTGTGGTGGCAGTTGTTTGGGTGTCTGCTTTGGTGGCCTCTGCTGTTTTGTTAGATTTTTGGTCAGAGCCTCCGAGTATGTCTTTATGTGATTATGTGTATGATATGAAGTTGTGATAGTGCTATGTGAGACTGGGTTTGTTGTGTGTGTCTCCAAAAATGGCACTCCTCTCAAAGGAATTCATACACACACACATATAGAAATTGCAGGATTCAAACCCCTACCTAACTATGTTATACTAGAGAGATACACATTAACACAACGCGCTATATGCTTTACTGGGGAATTTCTTTTCCACTGCTGTATTTGTGAGATACTGACATCATCAGACTTGCCAAAGAGGAATTTACCTCTTTTAATGTGTTTTCCTAGTCTCCAAAAAGGGCACACCTCTCAAAGGAAGTCACATACACACTCAGCAATTGCAGGATCCAAACCCCTACCTAACTATGTTATGATACTAGAGAGATACGCATTAACATGATGCGCACACACTCACTCAGCAATTGCAGTTTTCAAACCCCTAGCTAACTATGTTATGATATTAGAGAGATACGCATTAACACAATGCACTATACGCTTTACTGGGGAAATTTTTTTCCACTGCTGTATTTGTGGGATACTGACATCATCAAAGAAATCGCACACACACACACACACACACACACACACACACACACACACACACACACACACACACACACACACACACACACACACACACACACACTCAGCAATTGCAGAATTCAAACCCCTACCTACCTATGTTATGATACTAGAGAGATATGCATTAACACGACATGCTATATGCTTTACTAGGATGCTGACATCATCAGACTGGACATGGTAATGTGTGTGCACTTTGTTTTATGCAATCCCAGGAATGAACCATGTGGGACAGCAGGTGTTAACAGCTTGAACAGGACTCCACAATTCTTAGCTTGTGTGATCTATCTGTGGACCAATTGCCATTCCATCATATGACAATACATATTTATGCACAGATTGTTGATTTTGTGGATACGACATGTGTCTTGGATGTTGAAAAAGGGCTATTCAAAGTCTATGTGGGACATGTGTAGCTCCTTTCAGTGATGTATGCCCTGGGTGGCTGCCTTGCAAACAGTCTAGCAGGTTTGGGAACCATGATCTGCCCATGAACAAACCAAAGTGGGTAGGGTTGTGTGTTTGTCAGCTTCCAATAGCTCTGTTTATGACTTCAATCATGATGGACTCCATGGCCTTGCAGATCAGACTTCATACGCATATAGGACTATAGTTCCCATGGTCTGTTGTGCACCAACACTTGCGGGGTGTGCCATATGTTGCTGTAACCCATTCAACAGTTTCAGATCCTGTAGAGAGGGTGAGGCTCAACAGACTGTTCAGGTGCAGGGTCTGTTTGTTCTGCAGTTCACTTATGACACATATAGGGAAACAATGTAATCCAATTGATGCCATGTTTTCGGCTTTGGAAAGAGCTGTTTACCCATTCTACATGTGGTATCTCCTGGTATGATGATAGGGCCTTTTGTCAGTGGGAGGTGGGTATGTATGTATGGGCCTGTCTAACAGCATGTTGGCATTGTCAGTCATGTACAGTTGGCCCTGACTCAGGACATATATGAGTGTACATTGCTATTTATGACATAGATGAAGGAAGTGTCATGGTTCTGTCTGGACTCCTTCACAGATAATCTTTCCAAAACACCGACAAACCTGAGCACTAAACCCCTGTTATACTCTTTTACACACTTAACACCCTACTGATCATTTTTGATCAGTCAACAGAGTATTTCATCATAATATCTTGGCATGTCCAAAGGTCAGTTTTGTGTGTACTTTCCAGTCCAGCTGGTGAATATGGGAATTTTGAGGCAATGTTACAACTGCCTTATGTACACAGACAACCCTGTCCTCCTCCCAACAAACTCAGATATATGTGAGAGATGCAACTATATAGACAAACAGGAGGCTGAGCTCTCTCAACCCATGACTGGCACAGTCTATCAGGTGGTGAAGGTAACAACACACATCACAAATCCAGTCTCACATAGACCCATAGCAACAACAAACAAAATACATTACCACATGAAAACATACTCGGAGGCACTAAATAAAGTCTGCCTAAGCAGCAGAGACCTCCAAAGCAGACACCCAAACAACTGCTACCCCACAACAAAACCCACATATGACATAGTTCACAAAGTCAGTGTGCCACACAGTCACTGCCCTTAGGGCTAAACAACACACCTAATACACTTGTAATAGGTGACTCTATTGTCAGACACACTGACGTCCCACTCACCAGGCTGAACAAGGAGAAGGTCACTTTGAGCTGTCTGTTGGGTGCCAGGATCCGCCACATAACACATGCACTCAGGTCACTCCAAAACAAGTACAAATATGACTCCATCATTGTCCATGCTGGTGTGAATGACCTCAGATGTTTCTCCCTGGACTACATGACAAGAGACATAGAGGAGCTCTCTGATCATGTAGCCTAGGCCAGTATGACCCTGACCTTGTGTAGCATCTTACCCTCACCAAGAATGATGGCACAGTATAAAGACAAAAATGATCAATTTTAACAGTTGGCTAATGTATTGGTGTCATTCAAAGGGGAGCCAGTGTCTGTCAGCCTGGGATGACATGTTCGACATGCCACATTGCTTTGCTAGGGACGGCTTGCACCTGTCACCCCTGGACTTTCAAATACTGGCTAAGGCTCTTGCCACCCTCATAATGCCTTTTTTAGGCAAGGCTCAAAAGACAAACCCACCTCCATAGACAATACAAGGTAAAAGAAACTAAGGGTAATGCTGCTCAATGCCAGAAGTCTAAACCTCAAAATGCACACACTCAAGGCTCTCCTCAGTATGGAGAATATCAATATCTGTGCAGTAACAGACACCTGGTTCAGGTTCCCTAAAAGCACCCCAGCACTACCAGGTTATACTTCATACCATGCTTTTCGGCCACAAAACTCGGACCGACCAACAAAAATAGGGGGAGTATCCATATACATCACAGATACACACACCTCCAGGTTAGTAGCAGTGCACAAAGCATCAGAGACCATACATGTGCAACTAACAGTGGGCAAAACTGCCTTTCAGTTTGTAGCCTGCTACAGACCGCCCTCCCAAACTTGGGAACCCCACTCGGCTTTCCTGAGAACACTGGAGAATATGAAGATCTCTCCAAACACCATTATATTGGGTGACTTCAACTACCCAAACATTGACTGGGAATACTACTCAAGCCCCAACACCCAATTTCAACAATTGCTAGAATTTACAAACTCAAATTCTATGGCACAACTGGTCACCACACCCACAAGAGGGGAAAACATATTGGATCTGATCATCACCATCATGGGCATTCTATGTTCCACACCAGAGGTATAGCCCTCATTGGTAAGGTCAGACCATACATTTATCTCACTGGACATCCATATCCCATCCACACCCCCATCCTAGGTAATCTCATTGAAGAACTTCTCAAAAGCAAACGTCACACTTCTCAAAACTGAGGTGGTATCCTTCAAAGACCCTGGGACAGTGGTAAATATGGCTCAGACCACAGAATCCTTTACAAACGCATTATATGGACACCTACTGGAATGCATGGATCATGCTTTCATAAATAAAAACAAGACTCACTCCTCCAAAGGCAGGGGAGCTGTCTAGTGGACCCTGGCCATAAATAAGCTATACAATGAAAGGAGGAGGCTACTACATGATAGAGCACAATCCCAAAAAGGGAGGCATCTCTGATCAATATTAGCAAGAAGCTACAATCACTCATGAATTCATCTAAGGCCCGCTTTGAAAGGAAAATTGCACCAGACACTAAGGACAATCACAAGGCCTTCTTTAGTTATGTCAGGAACCTGGGTGGCAACTCCCAGATATGCTTTTTTGAAAAAAAAATTAAAAAAAAAGTTTTTGGCAAAA
>NC_056743.1:1840195425-1840227240 GCF_019279795.1 Protopterus annectens | reverse complement strand
GAACAAAATGCCGAAGATGTCCGTTAACAATGCCGACATTGTCTCGCTTTGTGAAACAAACTCCACAGAGACATTCAATAATAGACAGCGACGGACAACCCGATGTCCTCGTGTCTGAGCTGTTCAACCTGTTACGCCATGTTAAATGTGTGTAGCACAGCGGAACCGGGCCAAACAAAGCAACGGACATGTCTGTGGCTCAGTGAAAGTCGTCACACAATGTTAAACCCTTGTAATATTGCGACGCAGGCCATACATATGGAGGGTTAGTAATGGAAATTGGTTAGTTCGAGCAGACCGTGTGCAATTAGTATAACGAGATCTACAACGGGTACACCGGCCAATCGGCGCACACGGTTATGAATAATTGGGGGGGGGCCATGACATGGTACCATGGACACGGACAAAACGTGCCCATGTGACTCATCTAACATTCGTACAGGGTCAGGGCAGTCCCGTACAGTGGGCGGCCAAGACCAAACCCAAAGCACCACAGCAACACCCTGACAATCGAAGGCCTGTATGCGTATGGGATATAAGCAGCTGTCATCTGAACAGCCCTGCGGTGACGACATATGCATCCTGGGCCATGAGCGAGGGGGAATTAGGAATGTTCAACATGCAGTACCGCACCTTTCCCAGCAGGAGAATGGATGCCTGTGACGTGCGTGTGTGCGGGGGGGGATATGTAAATGTACATAGGTACCATGGGTACGCATATTAATGACAACGAACAGCTAACGTGCACTGGTCACAGTAACCGTCAAACGTGAATGCAGTCACGTTTGAATTACGACTATAGAACATATAGATGTGCACGTGTACGTAAAGCGTCCATGCTGCAAAGACTGTTACATATATAAAGCTGTAAGTGCTTTCTGCACACGTCCGTCAACCGGATCAGACATATGTTACCGGAATAGTCACAAGTAATGAAAAACACGTAACCACACAGACACTGTAAACATATATAAACGGACTACGGATATGCATGTGCGCGTAACCCACAATCCGGACATGCGAGTGTGCGTGTGCGTGTGTGATCCAGTGGAAACAGGGAAGGTTACGGATGTCTCCTCCACACGTTTACATTCATAATTGTCAAATATATGCTTAAATAGTACTTATTGATTCCATGCTTTGTTATCGTAATGCTACTATTATACACATTGATATACAATAACCTGATCAACACACTACATTCTAAGGTGCACTCACAACAATTATCAACTATGTGTCCGGATAATGATTGTATTTACCAATATTGTATATATATTAACACATTGTTGCCGTATTATTGTTTCCATGAAGTAAGGCATGCAACACTGATATGTATATGTCACGTTATAATCAAGACTTGGAGCACTGTCCACCTAACTATGAGCAGGTTTATTGATTATTTCACTTTAAACCGACTCTGAAGGAAGTGTATAAGGGACGGCTATGTCATGCATTCCGTACTCCGACGATGCCCCATGTTAGTAGGTGAGAGAGCTCAGTATCCTTTCACTGTGGAGTCTATCGTATTTGACAGTGTCTGTTTTTGCCGATATATGTTCCATAATGTCGTTTATGAAGATGGGCAGGACGCAAGGTTTGCTGTATTTCCGCATACTGGCACGTGGATATAGATAGGCCATGTCATACAAACGATGGGTAGTCAAGCAGACATCCACGACTGGGGAACATACAGCGGCAGTCAATACCACTGGCCAGATGGGGACAGTCAAACACGTTCTACACTTTACAAATGCACATCGGTGTCCATTGTAGGACTCCAAAAATTACGACGTTTGCTCCTTTATACACCGGGATCGGCCAATCAGAATACTAACCGTGACTACGGCACAGCTAGACATATGCACCACCAGCGTGTTTAAGGTTGATGATACCTGCCCATGACATGCAGGACATATGAACAGAGGTCCCCAGACTGCCGTGTCCATACATGTGCGTCCATATCCCAGTTCCGCACACATGAAGGATGTGTCATGCGTACCATGGGGGGTTGCAGCCATGGTATCCTGGGTATGCAAAATGGGGCTCGGTGTTGTTTGGCAGATAATCCATTGTCCCGCCCCGTGGGAGGGCTGCGGGTACAGGACGTGCCTTAGTCCCCAGTAAGGATGCAAAGCATCCATAGGGTAATGCTAAAGGCATGTGTGAAATGTGTTCAGCCCTACATCAGTGTCCAGTAGGCATTTCCCAAGGATGGACAAACGTACGGACAAGATGGCACCCATAATAGCAAACCTGGTGGAATCACACAGCCGTAGTAGGGCATGACACAGGACATAAAGATGGAAACAACAGTAGATACACCCCGTAGACATCCATCCTGCCGTGCGAATCCCAGCGTACACAGCAGCGAAGGTGCTATCAAGTATGTGGGGATCACCCGCTTCCACTCTGCGGAACATACCTGCGACCTGTGGAACACATATTAATGGCACACCAACAACGTCAACTAGGAAGGTCATACTATCGCTAAAATATGGCGTTCCCACACATAACCGACATACTGTCATGAATAAATAGGTTCTACATGTACCGGCTGTGTTATACTGACAATACAGTGGCGGATAGTTCACAATGGTACCTGTGAGGATTATCTAAAGCAGTTGCCAACCTGCAGGACTACAGTAACACCCTATGGGTAAATTGTGGAAGGACACAGGTTACGTAGCACTACATAATATGGGTAGGCGGACAGACATCCGGGAATGGGGAACATACGGCGGCAGTCAAACCCACTGGCCGAATGGACACAGTCCAACATGTTCTAAACTTTACATATGCACATCGGTGTCCATTGCAGGACCCAAAAATTACTCCTTAAGTAAGTGTGGGCAACATAGTGTGAACCGGAAGAGGTGACAGCCGTGACTATGGCACAGGTAGATATATGCACCACAAGCGTCTTCAAGGGTGATGACAGCCGTCCATGAAATGCAGGACATATGAATAGGACTCCCCAGGCTGCTGCGTCCATACACGTACGTTCACATCCCATTTCCGCACACATGAAGGGTGTGCAAGGGGTACTGTCGAGGGTTGCAGACATGGGATCGTGGGTATGCAAATATGGGTGTCGGTGTGGATTGGCAGATGATTCATCGTCCCGCCCCGTGTGCGGGACGTGGCCATGGCATATGCGTTACTCCGCAATACTAATACCGATCATCCACCGGAAATGGAGAATGCAGCTGTGAAATGTTGACAGCCCGATACTAGTGTCCAGTAGGCAGTTCCCATGGATGGACAAACGTACGGCCAAGATGGCACCCATAGCTGCAAACCTGGGGGAATCCACAGCTGTTGCAAGGCATAACCCAGGGAATACAGATACGGTGTACAGTACACACTCCCCATTCAAAGAAAGACCGCTGGGCAGATACCGGCGTACACAACACTCCATGTGCCAGCACATCTATGGGGATCACACGCTTCCATACAGTGGAACAGATGGGTCACCTGTGTAAAGATACCAATGGCACAATCTCCACGTCTGCTGGGAATGACATAGGATGGTCAAACTATGGCGTTGACACCAAAGAAAGACATCCTTCGGTGAATTAATAGGATTGATGTCAGTACACCATGGCAAACACCCAATGAACAGGTAAGACTTGCTGGCACCCTATGGCCACAAACCATGTCACACATAGGTAGATGGAACAGTCAACATAAACATTTCGTCCACGACAGGTCGCATATGGTATCCAAAGGTACTTCATAGACATGTATGCGCTATCACCCGTTGGCCCCGTGAGACTTACACATAACATGGAAGTATCCAGGCTTTAAATGTCCACCCTTACACTTCCATTTGTCACTTTCTATGCGAGCAATGGAGATGTAGCCACAGCATAGAAAGCAGAAACGTACTGCTAACGAAACACACACATGTCAACATCACAGAAAGCATACTATGAACACACTTATTACATGATATTGTACTATGAAACACAAACAAACCAGCAACCTGCAGCAAGAATAGTCCCCGTAGTTCGACACAACACAAGTCTTCGTAACATTTAAACAGTTCATTAAAACATGCAACGTTTTCGTTGTTTCCACAACGTGTGCAGGAAAAATGCTATGTCTAAGAATGTTCACAATCAACAATGTGAGTCTTAACATGATTTTAAATATCACACTGTTGATTGTGAACACTTTAACAATTTGCTTATTCAGTTGTATTTTCGAAAGCAACGGAAACACACACACACACGGAAGGGACGGGAGATGAACCTACGCCTATTTACATGAACTCAGTACAGTATGAAGCATTTACACAACGCGCTACCGAGTTAACTGACGTGAGCGCTGTCACAGGCATACTTGTAGGCTGCTGACGTCACCCGCAAGACAATAGTTGGCAATAGCCAAGGCATGTGTTGCGGAGCGTCTAAAAGCATAATCAGTCGCAGAGGCAGCTGGAAACACACACACACAGAGACACACACACACGGAAGGGACGGGGAAGAACCTACGACTATCTACATGAACACACTACTGTATGAAGCATTTACAGAACGCGCTACCGAGTTTGCTAAACAGAGCGCTGTCACAGGCATACTTGTAGGCTGCTGGCGTCACCCGCAAGACAATAGTTGGCAATAGCCAAGGCATGTGTTGCGGGCGTCTAAAAGCATAATCAGTCGCAGAGGCAGCTGGAAACACACACACACAGAGACACACACACACGGAAGGGACGGGGGACGAACCTACGACTATCTACATGAACACACTACTGTATGAAGCATTTACAGAACGCGCTACCGAGTTTACTAAACAGAGCGCTGTCACAGGCATACTTGTAGGCTGCTGACGTCACCCGCAAGACAATAGTTGGCAATAGCCAAGGCATGTGTTGCGGAGCGTCTAAAAGCATAATCAGTCGCAGAGGCAGCTGGAAACACACACACACAGAGACACACACACACGGAAGGGACGGGGGACGAACCTACGACTATCTACATGAACACACTACTGTATGAAGCATTTACAGAACGCTACCGAGTTTACTAAACAGAGCGCTGTCACAGGCATACTTGTAGGCTGCTGACGTCACCCGCAAGACAATAGTTGGCAATAGCCAAGGCATGTGTTGCGGAGCGTCTAAAAGCATAATCAGTCATAGCGGCAGCTGGAAACACACACACACAGAGACACACACACACGGAAGGGACGGGACACGAACCTACGACTATCTACATGAACACACTACTGTATGAAGCATTTACAGAACGCGCTACCGAGTTTACTAAACAGAGCGCTGTCACAGGCATACTTGTAGGCTGCTGACGTCACCCGCAAGGCAATAGTTGGCAATAGCCAAGGCATGTGTTGCGGAGCGTCTAAAAGCATAATCAGTCGCAGAGGCAGCTGGAAACACACACACACAGAGACACACACACGGAAGGGACGGGGGATGAACCTACGACTATCTACATGAACATACTACTGTATGAAGCATTTACAGAACGCGCTACCGAGTTTACTAAACAGAGCGCTGTCACAGGCATACTTGTAGGCTGCTGACGTCACCCGCAAGACAATAGTTGGCAATAGCCAAGGCATGTGTTGGAGCGTCTAAAAGCATAATCAGTCGCAGAGGCAGCTGGAAACACACACACACACACACACAGACACACACACACACACACACACACACACACACACACACACACACACGGAAGGGACGGGGGACGAACCTACGCCTATCTACATGAACACACTACAGTATGAAGCATTTACAGAACGCGCTACCGAGTTTACTGAGCAGAGCGCTGTCAGGAGGCATACCCCTACGTGAGTGGTATCATTTGCAGAGGCAATGCGCCCGATCGGGTGTTCGGGCAGAGTGCGCAGTCACGCAGTCTGTTACCATCCCAAGGTCGCCGTACACTAACACGTTAGTGCTGCAGTCGGGAATAACAAGTAACTACTGATCAGTACATCACTGCATACTGGGCATGCTCAGACACTTAGACTCGGCACAGGGCAGACATGCATACACATGTTGCGACGGCATGGGTGGCGGAATGTGGACCGTCGTGTGTGTCCAGCCACACAACAGAAACCTGGCCGTGCCACAGACGTGGCCGTTGCGTAGGGGATACAGGCATGCACCCGGGGTATAACTGCAGACGGGCGCGGTGTGCACTGTGCTGTGTGTCTATCTGCACAGCTGCCTACTGGGCATGCTCAGACACTTAGAGTCGGCACAGATCAGACATGCATACACATGGTGCGACGGCATGGGTGGCGGAATGCGGACCATCCTGTGTGTCCGCCACACAACATCAACCCGGCCATGCCACAGACGTGGCCGTTGCTGCGCGGAATATCTAGGTGCAATTAACCATGTGTAGGACTGGCCTACAGTTTGTTGCATGCTACAGACAACCCTCCCAAACACAGGATACCTTCACAGATGTCCTGAGGACACTGGTGAGTGGGCATGCTCTCACAACAGCACCGTATTGGGTGACATGAACCACCCATACATAGCCTGGGAACATTACCCATGGCACAACACAGTACGCCAGCAGTCCCAGGTGTTCACACACCTGGCCACTGTTAAACAGCCATGCACCATACATACTAGGGGGGGGATGTCTGACAGTTCTGCCCATCACGCATGGTGAGGATATGCCCCACACAGGATGTACAGCCCTCAATGGTGATGCAAGACCGTATAGTGGATCCACTGGTCATCCACTCACTGTAACCAACACCAGCATGGGGGACCTCAGTGATGACCTCTCCACAGAAAACCACACACATCATACGACCGGTGTGGTACCCTACAAGTCCTCCATGCCAGTGTTGAACAGAGGCCAGACCGGCAAATGCCTAACGAATGCCTTCCCCGACCACCCACATGCATGTCTGCAACAGGCAAACATGATGACATCAGGACCTTGTCCACCACAGGTAGGCACATGGTGTGGTGGACCGCAGCCACTGACTACCTGTACATCAACAGTTGGAGCTACTACATGGCAGGGCAATGACAGTACCAGGGAAACCATCACCCATTCATACCGGCGTCACCATACGGCCCCACATACCATCATCCAGGTCCACTTGTGGGAGTGGTACTGCAGAGGGCACATGAGACAACCACAGGGCCTTCCCTAACTGTGGTAAGGACATGGTTGGGGGCACACAGACTTGCCTGGAAATGGTCCAGAATGGTACAACAGTCACTGCACCCACAGACATTGTCTGCAAACCACAGGACATGTTCCATGCATACATCCCCCCCCCCAACAGGGAACATATCCATCCCAACAGAGTGTATCCTCCCAAACATGTCATATGGCCTGGAGTGATCCCATATCTCTATGGCGGTTGACACGTCAGCAATGGGCACCGATGGTGTCCCTGGCTGTGTGCTACCCATCCTCATTGAGGCCCTCGGCCCACACATGCGGCCACTGTGTCATGTTAGCCTTACTATGGGCTATGTCCCCAATGGATGCCATATGGCATCTGTGGTCCCACTATGCCAGGGTAGTGCTCCTATGGACTGTCAACAGCCACACCCTATACGCTTGACAAGTGTTGTCTGCAAAGCTGTGTGGAGGTCCATACAGGTGGCTATGGTTACAGATAGCGGTGTACAGCCACTACCGGAACATACCCACAACTACATAGTCAAGGGCGGATCCTGCCTCCCGAACCTGCTCGTCCAGTCTGGAGTGGTCACCAAGGCCATTGATGGGGATACGTGGGTTTGCACACAGTACCATGACCTGGTGGGAGCGTTCAGAGCACACTACACATGGGACCCATGGAAAGGCTTGCCAGCATACATGTGGGGACATATGTCACCTGATGCTTCTCAGACAGGTTGGAGGTCACACCACACAGGGTTGGTGCTCAGGGTGCCTTGTCACACTCATATCTGGACCCAGTGGAGGCCCACAGGGCTCACTCCTGTGCCCCCTGCCATATGGCATCCGACCTTCCAATGTGCATGCTATCATAGGGGGATTGTAGCAGACAAGGTATGCAGATGACTACGCACCGGCCAACATACCCAACACCCCATGTTACACAGACATCCACCTAGGGCGTCATAGACATGGATGACTGGTGCCAGAGCCATGGCCTGCTACTAAATGCCAGAGAAGGTGCAGCCCTACCCAGTGTGAAGGACATGTTCGTCCCAATGTCACATGTAGGTGGTACGCCATTAAAGATGGTGGACGTGTTCAGGGAAATGGCTACCACACCTGTCGGCAACCTCTGTCAACACACACAATGGCAATGTGGGTGTGAAGACATTCCATTGTGGCCTCCTGGTCTGGATGGAATGGCAAAAACCACAGCAACAGCAATGCAGCAATTCCAAGGAAGGAAAATTTATTCAGCAAACAGTAGTAAAAAAATCTCTAGCGCCTCGGCCAACAAGCCTTTAACAGAGTACATCAAATGAAAAAAGACTCACAGTTTATATATGCATATACTTAATTGAATAATAGACTAATAGTTCTAATTACACAGTTAATTGAACCTTATTAAAACATAAAGCACAATTCTAACTCACTTATACAAAACTTTTCCAAAAGCATTCTTGATTCAAACCAACAGGATACATAGTATTAAATTTTAAAATCAAAAATGCCTCTTTTTTTCTTAACAGTTGTTTCACTTGTTCATCTGTCATAAACTTTTTACATATTATTCTATCTAAAATTGTAACCTGGAAACCTTCCAAGTTTCCATTATGTACTTCATTAAAATGTACTGCAACCAGACTAGATAGTTTGTAGTTTTTAATGTCCCTTATATGTTCTTTTATTCTACAGGCAAAACTTCTTTTTGTTTCCCCTATGTAGAATTTATTACAAGTGCATTTAATAGAGTATATCACTCTCTGACTATTACATGTAAAACTATCATTAGTTTCAAAACACTTATTATTAATATTATCAAATTTTTGTGTAACAAAACTACAAATACTACATTTACCACATGTCACTGTCCCTTTTTCCATTATTCTTCCCATTATTTCCAATTTTGGTCTATGAAACCTACTATGTACAATAAAATCTTTGATATTTCTACCCCTATTAAAAGAAAATAATAACTTCTTATTTTGTAAACATTCTACTTCTCTCTTTATAACATTCCAGCCCGATTTAACCATATCTGTAATTTCATCAGATATAACTGAATAAGTAGTCGTAAAATAAATATTATTATTCTGCTCATTCTTTTTATAATTATTATACCATATCCGACCACATTTGAGTGGCATACTACTTAATACTTTATTTAAACTTTCTTTAAGATATACTTCATCATATCCTCTCTCTTTAAATCTTATAAAACTGTCTTTCAGTTCCCTATTTCTATCGATTTTTTCACTACATAACCTATTTATTCTATTAAATTCCGTATATGGAATAGATTTCATAGTGTGCCCTGGATGGAAACTTTCACCCTGTAATATATTGTTACTGCCAGGAAATTTTCTATATATATTTGAAATTACCTTCCTTTGATGACTATCTCCTGTTAATTCTACATCCAAAAAATGTACTTTTATACCTTGTTGTAATCCATCAAATCTTATTCCTACATTATTGGTATTAATTTGCCTAATAAATTGATCTACCAAATCCTCACCACCTTTGCAAATAAAAATAAGATCATCTATGTATCTATAATAATGTATAACATGTGTACGAAAAAATTGATTAGTATAGATATATTCATATTCAAATAAACCCATAAAGATGTTAGCATAACAGGGGGCAAAAGCAGCCCCCATTGCTGTTCCTTGTAACTGCCTATATAACTGGCCATCAAATTCGAATATATTATTTTGAAGGCACATCATCATTAGTTCAGTAATATATTCAGCCATAGGGCTTTCACCTAGAAAATATTTCACAGCTCTAATACCTTCAAGGTGTTTAATACTAGTGTAGAGACTAACTACGTCCATCACTACAAAAAACATTTTTTCATTCCATCTGATTTGATAAACCTTTGTAAGAAATTGAAAAACATCTTTCACATAAGAAGGTAATTTTTTTACCAATGGAAGTAAAATCTCATGTAGTAAACACGAAATATTGTTCAAAAAACCCCCACTGGCCGAAACAATAGGCCGCCCAGGTGGATTTAATAAATCTTTATGGATTTTGGGCAAACAATAAAAACATGGCATTCGCGGATTTTTTATAGCCAACTTGTCAGTGGCATCCTTAACTGAAAAATAATGTAATCTTTTGCCTTTTTCCACCAGATCATAATATATTTTTTGAGATGTATTATATTCAGTTATATCTATACATTGATATACATTTCTATCATTCAGATGTTCATAACACATAGACAGATACTGGGTATAGTGCATCATAACTAATTTTCCACCTTTATCGGCTGGTTTAAATACCATTTGTGTATTACTACTTAGCTCCCTTAATGCACGCCATTGTTTTAAATCCAAATTATATATCACCTTTGTTTTCATTTGATCTATAAATTTGTCGAAAATGACCTGTACATTGTGGTTTAATGATTTCTCAAAACATTGTATACTTTCATTATTACATAGTGGAACAAAATCATTTTTCACTTGAATATTATCAGTATTTAATTTACAGTAGGCATTGAGATCATCATATTCCCCTGAGTAACAGGAGTAAAAACTATCCTCCGAGCTACTACTATATACATCAGCTTCCATATCTTCCCTATTCATAAACCGTTGTAAAGAAAAAAAATATGCAAGTTTTACCTTACGCATAAAACGAAAAATATCACTCTTTAATATATGAAGCCGTGGAAGAACAGTAGGAATATATTTGAGACCTTTAGATAGTACCGATATATGCGCTTCAGACAGCTGCATATCAGATAAATTAACAACATACTCACTAGTAGAGCACAAATCAGTTCTATTAGTCCCATTTTCCCCGCTTGTTAGTCCTTTGGTACGAACGCTGTTCCTGGTAGTAGCCATGGGCCACCCCATTCCAACTCCGTTTTCTTCCCTTGTTACCCCCCCGAAAGGAGTTCAGGTAAGTGTTGTTACCAGCTGGAGGTAAATATGGGAAATCTTCATCTGTATCTAATTCATTCCCCGACACCATACTTTCCCCCGACGATAGATAGAATAATATGTAAAAAGTTTATGACAGATGAACAAGTGAAACAACTGTTAAGAAAAAAAGAGGCATTTTTGATTTTAAAATTTAATACTATGTATCCTGTTGGTTTGAATCAAGAATGCTTTTGGAAAAGTTTTGTATAAGTGAGTTAGAATTGTGCTTTATGTTTTAATAAGGTTCAATTAACTGTGTAATTAGAACTATTAGTCTATTATTCAATTTAGTATATGCATATATAAACTGTGAGTCTTTTTTCATTTGATGTACTCTGTTAAAGGCTTGTTGGCCGAGGCGCTAGAGATTTTTTTACTACTGTTTGCTGAATAAATTTTCCTTCCTTGGAATTGCTGCATTGCTGTTGCTGTGGTTTTTACCATATTGGTCATTGTGTGTTGCTGTGGTTTATCTAATATGGCCAGTGATTCCATGGTTGGTTTACCTAGGATTTTCCTAGATACTCCTTTGGAGACTTTACCGAAGAATACGGATACTGCACCTAAAGCTGGAGAAATTGCAGCTGGTTCGAATGCTGCAGTTATGGTTTCGGCTCGACAGGAAGGTGCTAATGGTTATGAGATGGAAAATGGGGTATTAAACAAATGGTCTAAAGATAGGAAACTATGGAACCAGAACCCCTTTTCTAGAGTGGGTAAGAAAGCCGACAATTTACACAATCCAGAAGTGTCGGAGATGTTATCACAAATAGAAAAGTTGTTATTTAAAGAAACAGCGACTTTTCTGAACTTTCAAAGTATGCAGAGATATGAGGAGCTGGAAATTACCCCTCGGGGGTTAAGAGCTGTTAAAAATCCTTCAACTCCCTTTGACTTGACTGTGGCTGAAGAACGTACTTTCCATGAGAGGTGGATCACCGCGGCACATAACTGCAGTTTGGAGTGGGTGCGTATATTAGTGGAGCGTGATCTCTTTAAGAAAGAGAAGCTGAAGGAGGAGATTAAAGGGCTATGTCATAACGTATCGAACGTTGTATCGCAAGACGAACTGCAAAGTTTTCTGATTAGAACTAATGAACAGCTGGTAAGCTATGAGAAAGAACTCATAGAAAGGAAAAAAGGTAAATTAGTTCGTGATATACGTGACTATGATAACAAAAAAGCATTTCTTGTGGCGACGAACCCTAAAGGAAAAAAACCACATGTTCAGTTTGAACAACAAAGGAAATCAGTATATCAGACATCCAAAAGGGCTCCCACGTCGGGGGAAAGTATGGTGTTGGGGAATGAATTAGATACAGATGAAGATTTCCCATATTTACCTCCAGCTGGTAACAACACTTACCTGAACTCCTTTCGGGGGGGTAACAAGGGAAGAAAACGGAGTTGGAATGGGGTGGCCCATGGCTACTACCAGGAACAGCGTTCGTACCAAAGGACTAACAAGCGGGGAAAATGGGACTAATAGAACTGATTTGTGCTCTACTAGTGAGTATGTTGTTAATTTATCTGATATGCAGCTGTCTGAAGCGCATATATCGGTACTATCTAAAGGTCTCAAATATATTCCTACTGTTCTTCCACGGCTTCATATATTAAAGAGTGATATTTTTCGTTTTATGCGTAAGGTAAAACTTGCATATTTTTTTTCTTTACAACGGTTTATGAATAGGGAAGATATGGAAGCTGATGTATATAGTAGTAGCTCGGAGGATAGTTTTTACTCCTGTTACTCAGGGGAATATGATGATCTCAATGCCTACTGTAAATTAAATACTGATAATATTCAAGTGAAAAGTGATTTTGTTCCACTATGTAATAATGAAAGTATACAATGTTTTGAGAAATCATTAAACCACAATGTACAGGTCATTTTCGACAAATTTATAGATCAAATGAAAACAAAGGTGATATATAATTTGGATTTAAAACAATGGCGTGCATTAAGGGAGCTAAGTAGTAATACACAAATGGTATTTAAACCAGCCGATAAAGGTGGAAAATTAGTTATGATGCACTATACCCAGTATCTGTCTATGTGTTATGAACATCTGAATGATAGAAATGTATATCAATGTATAGATATAACTGAATATAATACATCTCAAAAAATATATTATGATCTGGTGGAAAAAGGCAAAAGATTACATTATTTTTCAGTTAAGGATGCCACTGACAAGTTGGCTATAAAAAATCCGCGAATGCCATGTTTTTATTGTTTGCCCAAAATCCATAAAGATTTATTAAATCCACCTGGGCGGCCTATTGTTTCGGCCAGTGGGGGTTTTTTGAACAATATTTCGTGTTTACTACATGAGATTTTACTTCCATTGGTAAAAAAATTACCTTCTTATGTGAAAGATGTTTTTCAATTTCTTACAAAGGTTTATCAAATCAGATGGAATGAAAAAATGTTTTTTGTAGTGATGGACGTAGTTAGTCTCTACACTAGTATTAAACACCTTGAAGGTATTAGAGCTGTGAAATATTTTCTAGGTGAAAGCCCTATGGCTGAATATATTACTGAACTAATGATGATGTGCCTTCAAAATAATATATTCGAATTTGATGGCCAGTTATATAGGCAGTTACAAGGAACAGCAATGGGGGCTGCTTTTGCCCCCTGTTATGCTAACATCTTTATGGGTTTATTTGAATATGAATATATCTATACTAATCAATTTTTTCGTACACATGTTATACATTATTATAGATACATAGATGATCTTATTTTTATTTGCAAAGGTGGTGAGGATTTGGTAGATCAATTTATTAGGCAAATTAATACCAATAATGTAGGAATAAGATTTGATGGATTACAACAAGGTATAAAAGTACATTTTTTGGATGTAGAATTAACAGGAGATAGTCATCAAAGGAAGGTAATTTCAAATATATATAGAAAATTTCCTGGCAGTAACAATATATTACAGGGTGAAAGTTTCCATCCAGGGCACACTATGAAATCTATTCCATATACTGAATTTAATAGAATAAATAGGTTATGTAGTGAAAAATCGATAGAAATAGGGAACTGAAAGACAGTTTTATAAGATTTAAAGAGAGAGGATATGATGAAGTATATCTTAAAGAAAGTTTAAATAAAGTATTAAGTAGTATGCCACTCAAATGTGGTCGGATATGGTATAATAATTATAAAAGAATGAGCAGAATAATAATATTTATTTTACGACTACTTATTCAGTTATATCTGATGAAATTACAGATATGGTTAAATCGGGCTGGAATGTTATAAAGAGAGAAGTAGAATGTTTACAAAATAAGAAGTTATTATTTTCTTTTAATAGGGTAGAAATATCAAAGATTTTATTGTACATAGTAGGTTTCATAGACCAAAATTGGAAATAATGGGAAGAATAATGGAAAAAGGGACAGTGACATGTGGTAAATGTAGTATTTGTAGTTTTGTTACACAAAAATTTGATAATATTAATAATAAGTGTTTTGAAACTAATGATAGTTTTACATGTAATAGTCAGAGAGTGATATACTCTATTAAATGCACTTGTAATAAATTCTACATAGGGGAAACAAAAAGAAGTTTTGCCTGTAGAATAAAAGAACATATAAGGGACATTAAAAACTACAAATTATCTAGTCCGGTTGCAGTACATTTTAATGAAGTACATAATGGAAACTTGGAAGGTTTCCAGGTTACAATTTTAGATAGAATAATATGTAAAAAGTTTATGACAGATGAACAAGTGAAACAACTGTTAAGAAAAAAAGAGGCATTTTTGATTTTAAAATTTAATACTATGTATCCTGTTGGTTTGAATCAAGAATGCTTTTGGAAAAGTTTTGTATAAGTGAGTTAGAATTGTGCTTTATGTTTTAATAAGGTTCAATTAACTGTGTAATTAGAACTATTAGTCTATTATTCAATTAAGTATATGCATATATAAACTGTGAGTCTTTTTTCATTTGATGTACTCTGTTAAAGGCTTGTTGGCCGAGGCGCTAGAGATTTTTTTACTACTGTTTGCTGAATAAATTTTCCTTCCTTGGAATTGCTGCATTGCTGTTGCTGTGGTTTTTACCATATTGGTCATTGTGTGTTGCTGTGGTTTATCTGGATGGAATGGCAACCACATCAGGGGTGTTCATTGTGCCCCTGTACACATCACACACCAGAGCAATGACTGCGTACAATGGCACATGTGGCCTGTAGCTAACCTGATGCCTGCAGCACTCGGAAGGACCGCAAACGTTCCACAAGACGGGGATGACGGTGCTAGGACATGTGTCACAAGCTGCATGGCCAAGGGGACACTGGCTGTGGATCTTCACAGCACAGCTGCTCCATGGTGATCTGTGCCTGACATACACGGCCATGTCTGACCTGGGTGACATGGGCACATTCCACCTCCCAGGCTCCATGCAAACACGGGCACAGAAGCGACTGTCAGACACCTCAACACAAAGATGAGTGGGATGTGCTGGGGGAACAGGGTTAACGGCCAGACACCCCCTACAACACGGGGAGGAGTGCCAGGCCATGTGAAGGAAAGGCCCTGACTGCCTTTGTCCAGGACTGCTAATGACGTGTGGATGTGTGACGATAGTTATGCACCAGGCAACCTCTGTGTGTCACTGCTAGACCAGGGACTGGGGACTGATGGATATGGCATCCCCATCCTGAGGGGTGTTAGACGCCACACACAGTCATGCTAGGTCCACACATGTCGTAGGGCACATATCCTGTTACGTTCATGTGCGCCTATGTACCTATGTAGGGGTCCATGCCGGATGTGGGTAACTGTGCTATGCTGATTTTGCCAGACATGCCTGTGGGTACCCCACGACTACACGTGGGGAACTAATTACAGTGCTCCCAGTAGGCACGTGTAAGTACACCATCAGTATCATACGGGTTAACTGCACCGACATGGTGCTACACATGTAACCACCACACATACTGTGTACACATATCAATGAATGCTGCACCTGTCCTGCATGGTATGTCTGCTGCATGATGTCCGTGCACAACCCACATCACATACACACCTGTCACCAGCCATACACACACACCACAACATACACATCACGTACTAAGCGGACACAGGTATCACATACACCTCTCACTATCGTGTCCACCCTGTGCATCAGAATATGTTAGCTTAACCGTGCATTGATGGTGTGGCTCACAGTTATGCGGCAGAGACTTCATCATATGCACAGGTTGATATGTGTGCCACAGGCATGGGCTGTACCAATGGATGACATCATGTGTGTGTGTAAGGGCCAGTGCATTGAGTGGGCATGACTATGTAGATTGCATGTGGGTGTGGTGGAGCCCTACAGTTGTGTCTGCTGTGTGTGGGTGTGTGTGTACACAGTTCAGTCATCTGTGATGCCTACACGGGGTATGCTTGGCAGCCCCTGACTGTACAGTGCAGGTGTTACGGCTCACTGTGTCTGCCGGCGGCGACGTGACCCGCGCCTGCCTGGGGTCGCACGGGCACGACCGGGTGGAGGTACGGACTGTCCACTCTCCGATGTCACATGTCCGCTGGAAATGTGCCCACGACGGGGCCGTCCAGGGCCACGTCCACGTGGCCTGCTCTGTCCTGGTGTGGATGGTGTAGTAGCAGCTGCAGTGCTACTGCTACCAGCACTGTCTGGGTGGGCATGGGAGGTGGCACACACGCTGACCTGCAGCAGGTGGTGTTGCTGGCACACACCCACGTGCCCTATGCCTCACCCCTACCTGGTGTTCCTGCACGAACTGCGCACGCTCAAGGATGGCCAAGCCTCGGTCGAGGAGACCAGCCATGTCACCCAATCTCCTATCCAGAACATCGGCAAGATGTTGTTGTGCATTCGCCAATGCCTGGATGTTGTCATTTAGGGTACGGATTGCGGACCTCTGCAGCCTCTGCCCGTCCTGGTTCTGCCGTTCGGCACTTGCCTGCGCCGCCATTACAGTCTGGAACATGCGTCTGGTTATACCAGCTGCTGCACCCTGTACGGCAGGTGTATGTCTAGCGGTGCTCCCCCTACGAGCAGCACCTGCCACATGCCTGCGTGGCACTGCACCAGTCCTTACACTGGCAACATCGTGTGTACCCACACCTTCTGCAGCCACCACACATTCCTGCTCGGGGACAACAGACGCTGACTGACCGTCATCTATGGGCAACGGTGTTGGGGTATGTGTCGGCATCTGAACCGTGCGGGGATGAAAGGGACGTATGTGTGATGTTCTCCAGTGGCACAGACTCTGCCTGTGACGACCCTGCCTGTGCCTCATGCACATGGTCATCACCACTAGTATCTGTGGGGACACTAGCATCAGACTGACCGCAGGAGGGGAACGCACCTACAGCACCTGTCAATACAAAGACATACCATCGGTTACAATACAGACACACACACACACACACACACACACACACACACACACACACACACACACACACACACACACACACACACACACACACACACACACACACACACACACACACACACACACAGCATGCATGTGATAATGCAGGTGGCATGCAGCATTCACACAACACAGACCAGTGAATGCAGACCAGACATTCATAGTGGCAGTATGTACACTGCCCTGGTGGGGACAGTACAACAGGCAGGTGTCATTTAGTAGGCATGCAGTACACACATTCATGGTAGTTTGCATGCATCAGCGTGATACACCGTGTGGCCGCGGGCGAGTTGAGAGTACACATGGCTGCCGACACTATGTAATGTACACCGCAAACATGTGCGGTATCATGTGGACATGTGAAGATGGTGTCCCACCGCATGCACCACATCACAATGGCTGTCACAGTGCAGTGTTATGTGTACAGTGTACAGATACAATGTATGTGTAACAGTGATGTCTGTGCAGGTACGTTTGCTGTGAGCTGTGTGCATAGCTGTACGGTGTGTAGTGCGGGCTCTGTGCCACTGCACAGTAGCAGGACACAGCTATGTGTCTGTGCGATGCGTGACCTGGACGCATTACACTGCCATGTCTGTAAGTCAGTTCAGCTGCTCAGCAGCACGTGTATGGTGGACATTGGAGGCACCTGTAGTAGCTGTGGAGAGGCATTCCATGTCACTGGTGTACTACATCAGATGTCCAGGGGGTCCACTACAGTGATGAACCCACTATGTGTGTACAGGGTGCAACGGTGAGTACCCACTGTGGATGTGCTGTGTGGCAACATGCCTGTAGGTATCAACCATGGCCTTGTCTGTCTGAGTCATTGACAATTGTGTGTGGTAGACATCGTGCACACGGCCCTGTGGTGGCCCATGTGACATACACCCATACTAGTGTGACGTGTCACATTCTCTACGGATATGCTGACAGTGTGGATGTCTGCTATGTTGTGCATAGGTCATATCATGGTGTGACAATGCTGCAGCCAGACATCCACGTGCATGGGACATGGCATGCGCCATGTCACAACGTGTGCACCTGATGCAGGGGCATGGGTCACATTGGTAACACCTGTGCTCTGGCCAGATCACAGCTCACTATGTGGTACTGTGTGCATACTGCACTGGCATACCAATGCATACTACACATGTAGCCATTGTGTAACACCTACACCATTGTATGCATAGCTGAATGCACGTAACACACCAATAGGTTGTGTGGTGTCATACCACTCTACGGTAACGGGTGTATCTACTGTACATGGGTGGTGTGTATGTCGGGTGGTGCGAGCTGTATACCGTGACGGGGGCACACACAGGTGAGCATGTCATGCCTAGACACATGGGGAATATCAATACAGCAGAACATGCGTTTGACTAGCAACAGACTTACCTGCAACAGACCCTTGTCCTTGCGACACGCCAGACGTACCTGTAAAGGCATTACACTAAGGTATACACATTAGCCATTACTATCTCCACGGTCAGCACTGTGCATGTCACATCATGCATGTGTGTGGTAGCATGTGCTATGCACATGTCTGCTAACACAACATAGCATACAATGGTTTGCATCTTGTGTGGCCATATACCTGGCATGTATTGCTATATCATGTGTTGTACTATGACACCCACACCCACGTCGCCTATCATACAAACATGCAACACTGACTTACCATGTGGCTCCAGGCTCATAGCTCAGGAGACACCCACCTCCACGATGGACGCAAGTGGTTCTGCGTGTTGTTCCGTGGGTGTCCCCAGACTGGCCAGGAGCTCCTCCGTAGCTGTGAGTGGGGGCTGTGTTGGTGGCCCACCACCTGTCCCACGTTGTTGCCTGGCGATTGCAGTGGCACGCTGTCTTGCATGCCGGATCAGGTCTGTGCAGTGCCTGCGGATTTGTTGGTAGCTGCGGTTGTTTCCACCCACGCTGTTCACCCTCCTGCACATCTCCTCCCACATCTCCTGCCGTTCCTGTGCCTGCTGTGGCACATGGCTAAACAGGGCGTTGTAGTTACTCTGGAGGTATGGTATGATGACCTCCTCCTCCTGTCGGCTAAATGTTGGAAGCCGGGAACGTGGCATTATCTGGAAGACATAATGATGGTGGCAGGTCACATTCACACTGCTGTGCTGGCATACTGTTGGAAATACATTGCTATGACATGTACGACATCTGCACAGTGATCTGTGAAGGGCATCGTGGCGGTGACACAGCCGATGTTGTGGCTTCACACCATTGAGCACTGGGTGTCACATCATATCTGTGTGCCACCCCATCACACTGTGCATGCACCATGTAGATGTTAGCCTGCCATGGACATGTGTACCTGGCTGCACCTATGTCCATATCAGTTGGCATAAGTCCCCATGTGACGTCTGTGCTACTGTTCACCTGGACGCTGTGTATATGTCAGTACACATCACGTCTGTGTCCATTGTGAACGTCAGCAGCGGCACTGTACACATACACATGGACACCTGCACATGCATGTGTTGTGCCATGTACTTCCACACAGCACTGTACCGGTGCTGGACAACTTGCCACAGCTCACCTGTGTTATGTATGTGATAGACATGGAGCAATGTGTAACCATGACACATTAGCAGGAAAGGCCATGCATAGCATGTACACACACACATTGTGCAGAGCGTCACACAGCACCTGTAACATGACAGGGTGCATCGCCGCCACATTACTACTGTGTATGGTTGATAGTGAGAGTGCCTTTTGTCCATTGCACCATGTGGGACTGTGATAGCTCATGCAGCCTTGCTGGTCAGCTCTGCATGATATGGCAGGGTATGCCACATACATGGCACTGGGTGTGACCCACCCGGGGGCTGATGGTATTGGCAGGGTGGCTGTCCATTGCATATGTCATAGCTGTGTGAATATGGACATTCAACATGTTTATCACCATGGTGTGGACACTGTCCTCCAGCGAGGTATGCTGTACGCTGCTTGTTGAGGGTGTGTGTGGTGCATGCAGGTATCACACATCCATACATACACTGTAGCCCTGGCAGGTGCTATGTGCTGGGATGTTGATCGACACAGTGCTGTATGTGTACACACACCACTATCCCATGCACATGGATGGCTGCCTGAACTGATGTGGGTAACACATATGTGTACATCCATTGCCCGCTGCCACCCACATGTCTGCTGCTGCACTACACACCGCCATCCCTCCGTGTGTGAATGTGGTGTTGGCCTCAGCAGAGGTATCCATGTATGGGGACAGGGATGTTCACATAGCAGGCCCACTGATGGTATCGTCGATCTGACCATACACATATGATGCACCCCTCACACATACAACCCATTCATATTGTTGTTCACAACGGTGACACAGCTATATTGCTATGCCGGAGCCATTCACAGACATACATACACAGAGGCATGCACGTCCATCTGTGTCATTGCCTGGACTATTGGTGTGGTTTGGCACCTAACGTGTTTGACTGCAGGTGGCGCAGACCTACTGTGCACATGTCTACATGGTAGGCCTGTTCTACGGTAGGCATCTGTGATGTGCTGTGCACATCTCATATCTGCACATTTGGTTGGTGTCCATCGGTCCACGGGCCAGTGGTGGGACATACAGGGATGTTGCTGAACATATATGCATGCGACCCTGTACAGCTGTGACGCTAGCCTCTCAGATGCTCATGTGTCGTGGACGTGAACACCGTACACACACATGTGGTTGTGGGCCGCCGTCCGTACCCATCTCCACCTGTGGGTTGCTATCATCCCACACACTCCTTGTACTGTATGTTCAGGCTATGCACCTATGTGGGGCTTGTGTGCATGCAATACGATACTATGTGCCTTTGCACCCATCACAGACATTGTCACACAGGTACACCGGCAGCCATACACATCGCAGATTGTTGTCAGCACGTCACATGTGGTACACACCTAACACATCTCCTGTGGGACATGGTAATTTGTATGGGCATGTCCAGTAGTGACATACCACAGCTACCTCTACATGACGGCTATGCAGGACATGTCTGTGTACATCTACTGTGACATATACACAAGCAATGCCCCCTACCTACATCACATGGTACTACCTGTGGAGTATGTGTGTCTGCATCCATGCTATGGCCATAGATGACAATTGTACATCAATATGTGCAACATACCTCAGTGGGGGTTGTCATGAGCACATGTTCCATGTGTCAATGCATTGTTTGTGTCTGTTGGGCGGTCATTGTTGTGCATGGTTTACATGGCTGACATAGTGTACTGTGTCTGATTCCAGGTACTTCATTGGGCTACCAGCATTGTACATTTCTACAGCACATTCCAGCCATCATGTAGCCAGCTTAGATGACAGTGGGAGGTGTTCCGCCATGTGCACATATGTCACACGGTACAAGGGTGACTGACACACATTGTCAGGACTGGGTTCTGACTGCTGTGGCTGTGTGTACCGGTGTTGACAACCATGACTGCACCAGATGGTGTCTTCTGGATGTGTGACATTCACAACAAACACCCACATTCACATAGCAGCACATCGTCCACGACAATTGGCATTCCTGCATGAACACTGTGTACGGTATGTCTGTATGACCACTGCATATATCACTGGTGGCCACCAGCATGGCTGCCTACAACAGCAGTGTGTATCCTGTGCAAACATGGGTTACACCAGTCGCACCACACCTGTGTCAGATGGCCCTGTAGTGGGTGACAGTGCAGTTCCATTCATCATGTAACAGTATACATCGTGCACCAGTATGTTGCAGACATGTGAACGGCTGTGCTAGTCGACATATGCACACATGACACATCACCTGGTACACCGTGTCTGCCTTGCCACCTGCTATTGTGACCACCCTGTGATGACATTGTACGGCCCACATGGACTTGGACATGTGATGGCTCAATGGTGAATTAACCGCCCAGGTGTGTGTCTAGCCAGGTGTCCAGTAGCCAGTGGTCTGCATGCAGGGATAGTCTACATTGGCCTACTCTGTCACTGGGACTGTTGACTATGGTCATACTGTTGTTATGCAGGCATGTGCTGTTTGTCCAGTCTGATAGTCGTGTTCAACCACACTACCGTAGCACACATGACGTGTGGACATCTGCCTAAGGTGTGCAGCCCACATGTACATCTTCACATGCTATGCTGCCTGTGCAGTGGTGTCACATGTCTGTCTCCGGCAGGGCTGTCACAGGTAGGCACAGCATGCAGTGATGTGTGACAATGCTTACACCCTCCACTGTGCTGTACACTAGCACTGCACACACAGTACAGCACACATGTCATTTATCTGCAGTGCCTGGGACCTGCCTCCATGCCCTACACGGCACACCTGCCAGTCCAGATTGTACACAGATCATACCTCCCAGGCACATACCTGGACTGCAACACACACGGGTGGGTGGTTCCCACACCACACCATGATTTACACACATACTGTATTTTCCCATGACACATTGCATCATAGGTAGTCCATGTTCAGATACCCATGTTCGTGGCCGCTACGCACATTGTGACACGCGACAGTGAATACACTGTACACCACAGGTTACATGCCAGTCGGGTTGGCATACTGTACATTGCACCTAGGACAGTTGCTACTGCTATGTATTGCCAGCAACACGCCCTTCCCTAGTATGGACTCCCATGTACCCACACATGCTTGGCCATACAGTACGCATAGCTGGGTGACACATTACACGACACATACCATACCTACACTACCCTCAGCATGCACCAAACCTCCATGTGTCTGTGTGCTAGGCCTACACACCTCCCCCCTCTGTTTGCTGAACATCCGTGCTTACCATCCCTGCTAGCCACACCCTAAACACACAACCATAGCAGCATGCATGGTACATACACACTACAGCCGGTATTACTGACATCCACTGACAGAGGTAGTTGATGGCATGGCACCCCGTACGATGGACAGTCTACGTGCCTATGCCAACAGTGATCACAGTGCACTTCTGCTACATTTACACACTGGTAGGGACCATGCTATTCCACACTGAGACATGGTGGTACTGGCCTTTTCACAGACGCCACAGTGGTATTCCTGTTCCATGCACACGTGCTGTATGGGCACATGTGCAGGCTGTTGCACGGTAGTTATGTTCACCTGTGTGTTGTGTGTCACTTGACAGTCATGGTGTGTCCTGCTGGTGCATGACATACTCCACAGCTAGCTACCTACACATGACTGCCAGACATTGCAGTGTGGGCCCTCACGCAGTGTGGTGGTATGTCTCTGCTGTTTGACTACATCCACATTCAATGCAGCATACCACGGTCATGCAGGCATTGACGACACAGATGTTGCTGGCATCGTGCCTGCCAATGGGGTACCTACCAACAATACACACTCTCACTCACTACAGGGTTCCAATCCTTGGCTGGACATTGTATTAACCCTGTGGACACATACATAGTACTGCCATGCACATGTTATGTCTGGGAACACAGTCCCAATGTCACCTCCAACCGCGGTAGTTGTTGTAGCCCGCCAACCTGGCTGTTACATGTCTCTGCAGCAGCACACGTCAGTGACTGCTAGCCCATTCATGTACGTTGTGCACCCTGACCACCACACTACCACATCTATCACACTACACATGGATGGTACTGCATTGCACGTATGGGGCTGCATCTCTACACCCATGACTGGGCCATTTAGTATGGCACTGGGCCACATCTTGACATACATGCTTCACACACTCATTGACTACCTGCATGCCTTTCCTGGCACCCTTGTTGGGCTTCTGTGCGCCACAGCACACCACATCCCATGCTGGCCACCTGTCATATTATTGCATGGGTGGTTGGGGTGGTACAGAGGGTATCACATCAGACATGATCCGCTCTTTGCCCTTCAGCACCATTCCACTTTATGCTATTGCCAGTGTACACATCCACCATCACATCGTACCCTATGTATCGGCATGTTACGCCATGTGCCTTCTGTACAGTTCACACAGTGGTGCAGGCATATCATGCTAACTACAACAAGTCAGGGACGTGTGGCATTGCACGTTCCTCAGACATGTGGCCCCTCATGCTCAGTATTTGCATACGTACACTACCTGCTGTCACACAGTACTGTACATGCCTACATATACCACTTCTACATACCTGGCAGCATTGTAGCTCATCCTACTCATGTTGCTGACACCCATACAGGTGTCAGTGTGGCAGATATATCATGTAGATATCATTGCATCAGTTACATCACACATAGTGCATACACATCACCTTTGCATACTGACAGTCATGCGGTGTGTATCACATGGATACTGTCCCTATACAGGCATATCACGTTGTACATGGTTGATGTACACACACATGGCCCACATGGTGCTGTGGTTGCCATATTACACCATGGCGTGGGTAAACATGTGCAGGACCACGCATTTCTGGACCGTATGTCTAGCTGATACCTTGGGTGCCCTTGTACCTGTGCCATACACACATGTACATGCAGGGCGTGTTACAATAACACATGTGTGGTGTACCTTACACAATGGATACAACGTTACATGTCTCAGTATAGTCATGCTGTGCTCTCTACCCGGCTCAGACAGTTTACATATGCAAATGACAGTCATGTAACACATCTGTGCTCACCTGCATGCCACTAACACAGGGGTGTAATCTACTCTGCCATGGGCCATGTTCTCCTCAGTACTGATGCATGTAGTACTCCTACATGGCGTTTGCAGTGGGCAGGGTGGGAGGAGCAGTCCTGCATGTGTGCACACATGCCACATTGCTCAGCCCGGGCGTCTGTGTGACATCCACAGACTGGACACACACCATGCTGTGGGACATAGGTCCTGTGCACATCCCACAGGGGCACAATGTGTCACTAGTCATGTGATAGCTTCCTTGCTGGTAGGGTGACACAGACCCATGGTACCACCACAGCGGACGTACTGTATAGACATGACAGTTGACATCCAGTTCTGCCGTTCAGTGGACACTACCATGGGGGGGGTGTCAGTACTGTGTACATTGCACATGTGTTTACACACGGCCCTGCTGGACATCATTGTGGCACACATTGCACCTGCTATGGAACGTTTGGACATGGTCACTTGCTGTTCCCTCCATTTCGGGTACCTATTCTGCTACTACATTGTCCCATATGTGCAGGCCATACATATCTTGTGTATGTACATAACATTAGGCCATCGCTCCATCATGCATGCTATGCCTGTGATACTGTCTATGATTTGTGAACATATCCATCATGACAGCTTTGCATTACACATAATTGACATAGTCGCCCTACTGCGTGGGATACGTGCACGTCGTGCGCACATTCCGTATGACATCGATGGTATATGCCCATGCACATGTGTGCTGTGACACTATACATACATGTCCTATCCCCTGCTGTGGCACTTCATTGTTGGATATCCACTGCCAGCATCAGCGTGGGTGGTGGCATTGTTCTGTGTTTGCAACCCCTATGGCAGACCTGGGGTAGGGTTACCACCTGTGCCACTTTGCAAGGGACAGTCCCTCCTTGGGCAGTTGTGTCCTGACAAAATATATTACAAATGGCAAATGTCCTGAGATTGTAGGACATCACTATATCCCATTCTTATGTAAGAGTTGCATAACATACTTATTTATGTATGTACATTCCTAAATGTTACAAGACACACAATAAGCAACTTAACTGCTACAAGACTACACTTTTCTTTATGCAAAAGAGTAGAGTTCTAACCTTTGTACTGACCATGGGTATGTGTCCACCTGTAACATCTGATGTGTGTCCCGAAGATTTCCCGCTTTGGCCATTTGAAAAGGTGGCAAGCCGAACATGGGGTTATCCCGGGTGTGTACATGTTGTCCCACTGCTGTGCACACGTTGTCCACAGTCATTGGTATGCTGCGCGTTTTAGCATTACATATCCAACCTTCGCCTCTCTCTGCCTGATGGACAGGTATCTTTACCTACACACACCGTTCACATACTGTACAGATTCGTCATACACACCAGTACATGTCGTGGGTTCACATACCTTTCCGCCCTTTTGTTCTGAGTTCGCCTCTATTCCCTTGTTTCTCCTTCTCTATTCGTGTTAGTTCGGTATGAACATACGGTTTGAATATCCAGTGAGTCTTCCTTATATTCGTCGTCACCTGAGGCATGTGTGTTAATCAGGCCAATAGCTGTTCCTCGGTGTGTACTTATGCGCATATCAGCGGTGATCCCCCTTCCTTTCGTTCGTTACGCATCGGCACTAGGCCATGGTTCTTTCCTCGTGTGGCCGTTGGTTATTTGCAATACCTTCGTGAGGATGGTATGTATTGTATCATGTTTGTGTGACTGCATCCGCTATGTGTGGTGTCGGGCACATTTCGCTGTGGTGTTAGCCGTGGATTGTGTGTGTTGAGTATGGTATTGTGTTCGACATGTGGGTCCCCGTGTCCTGGCGGTGTCTGTCGATGGCGTTGTGCATTCAGATGTGTTACATAGCTGTTATTTTCCTGTACATAGCGGATGCAAGGATGCATCAGCCGCTGCTAGTGTTTCCCAGGAGCTTGCTGTGGGTATGCTGCTGTCATTCACTGCCTGTATGTGTTTGCTACGGTTTTAGCTGTTATCCCTTTGATATGTGCAATGGGGTATATCTGCGGATGTGGGTGACGGGTACGGGGTGTGAGTCTTGCATTTATACATACCAGATATGCTTGTGTGTGCGCTCCACCCCTGCTTGGGGAGCTGCGGGTTACCTGTCTGTTGTTCCGGGAATGTTTGTTTTGTTGATGTTGTCTGCTGTCGGTATCGCCTGCATGTGTGCTTCCTGCACGTATTCCTCCTTCACATCGGTTATATATCTGCGGATGTTCGTCCGTGCCTACTATCCATTGGCATTTTGTCGCTGATAGTTACGGTGAATGTGGTCCTATACTTGGGGCGGCCTGTATGCTACCGGTAGCCTCCTATTCGTGTGCCGCTTGCTTATGTCACGGTCGTGGAACACACCGCGGTATTTATGGGACCGTAAGTGTTCACGATCGGTGCCGGGATAGCACATTCGTATTTTTGCCGTACATGCCTGATGCTGTGTAACGTTGCCGACGGACCGTGTGGAGTCTACCTTATGGCCATCATACCTACGGTCATGGTTTGTACATGCGTCCTTTGCATCTCCTGTTGGCTATGGCCCTGTGGTACACTTTGGGACATTTCCGCTTTGCATCGTTTTACGTCGCCACGTGCATAGCCACTGAGGAGATGTCAGTACTACTTTGTGGCTACTGCTGTACATACGCCTATGGTTCCTGTACTGTATGCCTACGCCTGTTATTACACTCCGCCTGTGACATGTCATCTACATACACAGTTTCCACTGGCACACACATTACACACACACAGCGGAACACACGACAACCTCACCTCACACATACACATATTGCCGCCATGGCTGTCAACCTTCTATTTCCAGAGTGAGGAACACACACAGTAGTAATGTGAAACAAATGGGCATAATGTGGAACACATAGTAATGGCATAGTGACAAGTTCAGCTAAGTAGGTCATAGGTTGATTATAATATGCTGATTTACTTACAGTGAAGAACCTTTACTGACTTACTATGAGTACATTCTATTTACCAGGATGTCATTTATATACATTCCTAACAATGGATGTTTGACAGACATTTTCAATGTGGAACTTGGAGGAACTGCGAGGAACATGAACTGTTTTACACCCCAAATGAGGTACGTTCCTCATAATGTCGTACACTTCACTGGTATGCTTTCCGCTTTCACACCGACGGTTGAACACAATACCTACGTTGGCCGCATCGCCGGTGGCGGCGTGTATCTCCGCACTCATATCCTATGGATATGACACACACATATCTAGGGTTGCCACCTTTTCAAATGCCCAAAGTGGGACATTTTTTGTAGAAACGTCAGATTTTGCATGCAAACACATACCCACGGCCAGTACAAAGGACAGCAATTCACTTTTTTGACAGAATACAAACCTGTAGCATTACAGTTGCTTATTCTGTTTATTATCATATTTAGATGTTTCTTCTACAAAATAACTGTTTTATGCAACTAATAAAGAAATTATGGGAAATAGTTTTGTCCTACAATCTCAGGACATTTGCCATTTTGTCAATGTTTTGCAGGAAACAACTGCCCAAAGGGGACTGTCCTCACAACGTGGGACAGGTGGTAACCCTACACATATCCCGTTACTGTACCGTGGACTGGTGACCATCCCAACATCGGATATGTATTGATGCAGGTTAACATTTCCATGGCTGGCGTTACCTGCCCTGCCCACCCTCCAGGATGATCGGGTTGTCGGTCACTATGTTTACTATGTGGTGATTTCGCGTCTTACTTATCTGTGAACTTGCATCCCTGGGTTCCATATTACCCTGTTGTACTTTATATCTGTGTATGCGTACATATATTTCTACATGTGTACTGATATGTATTTCCGTATCTGTGTATGCACATGAGTACATATGTGGTCGACTTGCGGCGATAGTGGCAGCATCGGCCACGCCGTGTGCTGTAGAACCGGTAATGTGCGTTGAGGTGTTGGCGTTCCATGCTCTGCTGGCTATTGGGTGTGCAGTGTTTGGCGGTGCCTTTGTTGAGTCACACATACGTCCGCACTTACGGTACACATTACGGGCGGACATGTTTGTGTGGCGTCCATTTTACTGTGTGTGCAGGTCAGGAGGTGTCAGTCCATGGGGCCTACACTGTCAAAGTATGTGCTATGCGTTCCCTCTTTGCCAGGGCATAGGCATATTGGGTACGCCTCTGTCTACCTACTGGGGCTGGCTCAGTGTGTCCATGGCGCTGAACGCCCTGTGCCTGTGCTTGCCCTGGCAGTTGTGGCGAGCTTGGTGGCCCTCCGGCATTATGTCCCTGCAGCAGCTGTTTCCGCAGAATCATATTGTGTAGCATACAACATACTATGAATATGTGGGCACTTGTGCCTGGAGAGTACTGCAAGGCTCCACCGGATGTATCCAAGCACCAGAACCGTGATTTCAACATCCCGAACACACGCTCTATGATTATTCTCGTTTGTGCATGTGCCTCATTATGGCGTTCTTGCATGTGTGTGTGTGCATTTCTGCTGGGTGTCATCAACCACGGCTCCAGTGCGTAACCAGCATCCCCCACAAGGTGACCTTGTGTGATGTCCCCACTGGCGAATACCTGATACAGCTGTGAGGCATGCCAGATATGGGAGTCGTGGTAGCTTCCAGGGCTGCCAGCACACACATCCATAATAATGCCCTGCGCATTGCACACGACCTGGCAATTGATGGAGGGGTATCCCTTGCGGTTTATGTAGCGTCTACCCTGCTCCTCGGGTGGTGACTTAATTTCTATGTGCGTACAGTCTATCGCACCCAGGACCTCCAGGTATTGTGCCACATGGTGGAAGCGGCGCATATTGCTAGCCAACTCCTCCTGAGATGTGGGGAAATTTATGTGCTCATGGGCATGTGGTAACATGGCATCCAGGAACTGGTGTAGTACCCTGGATGCTGATGCCTGTGAGATGCCCATTATATCCCCGGTGGGCCTTTGAAAGGTACCTGTAGCCAGTATTCGCAAGCTCACACATACCTTTGTGTCCACTGGGATGGGCTCCCCTCTGTTGTCTCTTGTTCTCAGGCACGGCCGGCACAGCTCCACTATTTGCTGTAACGTGTCCCTGTCCACCCTGTAGCGCTCTACTATCTCCAGGTCTCGCAGCCCCTGGTAGGTCACCCTTGGTCTGAACAGTCTCCTTCTCCTGTGAGGCCTACGGTAGTTGTCTGCACCACCCTCCGCAATTCCGTCTGTCTCTGCCACATACCTATGCATCATGGCCACGGCAGCACCCAGCATATACATGTTAAAAGTTCCCCGTCTGTTTACACCCTACGGTGCGGCGTTTGGTAAATCGCGCTGTGTGTTGTGTGCATTCACATTTAATACTGTTGTGCTGTATACCCGGTGATGTCATTGGGTGTGTCTGTGCGGCCGTATCCATGGATTATTTCCGTGGTTTTACGGTTGCAACTGCAACGGTACTGCCTGTAGTGTTACATTACAGTTGCCTGCATTGCCTTCGCCTTGCATCTTACATTACTGCATCCTGCAGGCACATGGCATATGATGCATTTTATCTGCAGCCGCAGTTATGCTACCTCTGTACTTGGCTGTGCTATTTCGGTTCTTTGCTCTTTGCATTTCTACATCCCCTACTATCTTTGCACTCATATGCCTCCCCTTTCCCGTTATGCAGGAGTCTGCATGCAGAGTTATCAGCTGCCGGCGTTTGCCCTTCCTGCATTGATTGGTGTTAATTGCTCATTATGGATCCATTTACACTGCTTCCGCATTTCCTCAGATTCTCCGCATTACCTTCCTATATCCGTGGTTGTTGACGGTGAGGCCGTCACATGACTGGTTTAGGAACGTAGTCATACTCGTGCACATGCATTTGTATGCGGCATTACGTACTCTCAGCGCATCTATTTCCTAACACGCCAGTCGTGATGCTGTGATGTGCATTGTACAGCCCAGATTTGCTGACCTCCAATATCCTTCCTCCTACAGTGGCACACCCTCTGTGGTTGACATGTATCTCGTAGGCCACTCCTCGGTGTAGTACCGCTCGCCGTTTGCACCATCGTTACGCCGCTACCGTTTTTGCGATTCACTATTATCTGCCTCATTTGCATGGAATTGACTACTAATACATGGTTACGGGCGGACATCGCCACCACTCCTTGACAACCATTGCGCTGGGGTTGCAGCTTTACATACATACTATGGTGTGTGGTGGCTGTGCAGCTGATTTGTGTTCTACTGCTCTTTTAGGACATTGTCATATTATTTCATTGCTTTGCAACTTCTGTGCACATATCCCGGGGTCTGCTGTTCTTTCTACGCATGTCATTTATGTCATTTTCTACATTTTATTGCATATTTTCTTTGGACATTCTCGTGCCTTTCCACATTGGCATATTGCACCTATATGATACCTGACTTTGACAGCCTTCCGTTACTCCTCCGGTATGTTTGGGTAAAATGTAAACCGTTTTTTGGTTTACATTGCCGCGTGCTCACGCTTATGCCTGCGCCACTGTGGATCGCTATTTGCCCTCATTTGCATGGTGCTATACCGCACATAGTGTGTTTTGTATACCTACGCGGGGAGACGGTCCGCGACGCTGGTAGTGCACGTGGGATTCATTCATACCTGAATCGCTAAGCAGCCATATTTGGCGTTATAACG